>NW_021604568.1:14609716-14620050 GCF_004785775.1 Grammomys surdaster | reverse complement strand
ACCTGCACACACACCTGCATACATGTTTACCTGCACACACACCTGCACACATGTTTACCTGCACACACACCTGCATACATGTTTACCTGCACACACATTTGCACACATGTTTACCTGCACACACACCAACACAGAGTTTCTCTTTTCTCTCTTCCAAGAGCCTCCATTTTCACACCCTTACCCCTCCCCATCAGATGATCTGTAGAAGATGCCTCCATAGACGGGCGGTGGTGGCACACCCCTTTAATCCCAGCACTTGGGAGGCAGAGGCAGGCGGATTTCTGAGTTCAAGGCCAGCCTGGTCTACAGAGTGAGTTCTAGGACAGCCAGGGCTACACAGAGAAACCCTGTCTCGAAAAACCAAAAAAAAAAAAAAGAAGATGCCTCCAAAGATATGACCATGGGCATCTTGGTTCCTCTTACAAATGTCTCAATGAGTACTTGTTACTATTTAAACACAGCACTTGTGATTGGAGGAGACACAGGGCTACCTCTGACCCAGCTCCACTCTCTTTCCCTCATCTCCCACAAGCCACTCATATAAACCCCACCGTCATCGTAGAGTAGAATGACCCAGGCAGACTTAGAGGTCTGTAATGGCAACACACAGGCTGGATGACCGTCCAAACCCTGTGAACTCATTTATTTATTCACATACCAGGAATGTAGAACCTGGGAAAAATCCAGTCCTATGCCAGTGGGAAGGGCTACCGAGAGACTGGATCTAACTTCAGGACAGATCCAGATGTACTAACCAAAGAATGTGGTGTGAGCCATGAAGTCTAAGGTCACTGCTGGAGCCACACCATGACTGCCATGTGCTGCCAGACTCAAAAGTCACCCCTGGCTGCACCCAGCCAAGAGTCAGTGCATGTGACGTGGTAACAGGTAACACTGTTGATTTTTAAAATGATGCCAATTCTGGGACTGGGAGCTCATCTGCCTGGAGGAGGGAGAAGACACTTCCTCCTCCTCTTGTTCTTTATTTAAGATGAATTCTTTTTTTAAAAAATTAAACATTCTAAAGTGAACCCCCTAGCACATTCACCATGAGATGTCTCTGACTTGTCTATTTAATTCCAAAAACGTTTTCGTCATACTGAAAGGAACCCCTGAGCGTGTGAGACAGTCACTGCCCCTCCCACCGTCCTCCCAGCCCATGACTGGTCTGTCTACATTTCATCTTCACGGATTTGAGGTGGGAGGATCTGCAGAAGAGTAAACATCTGCCAGTTTTTTACTCTTTGGCCCACGCATGAAGCCAGACTCATCAGACGTTGAAGAACAGATCGCCCTCAGAACGAAGTGAGCCCAGGTTTAGATCCCACATCCAACCACCCATGATGCATTGGGTGTCTTTCTTTCTAAGTCTCACTTTTCTACCAAGAATCTACTCCACAGGGCTTTATTGAAAGCCAGAATAAAAGCTCCCATAAGATTCCAAGCACGGCGCTTCCCCATGACAGCAGCGTTTTAACATTCCTACTTTCAGAAAATTCTCAAATAATTGATGCACACGTGAGCTCAATCTGGTACCCAGAACATCACACATGAACATCTTTTTTACAAGCTCAGTTTTTAGGCTATCCAAAAAAGGCTTTATCCTACAAGTGGGTGAAGAATGGTTTGTAAAAATAAAACTGTAAATATTTTATTTTTGAAAACATCAGATTGCCTACAGTCCTACCTCAAAACATCATCTTGTTCAAATATGATATTTACTATGTGCTGGTACTGGATTCAGTTCTCCATCCTCCTGTAGCATACCCTCCCAGGACCTGCCTCCCCGCTGTCACATAGCACTGAGGCGCACAGAAGCACACTGATATTGTGAAAGGTGTCCCTGACCTAAAGAATTAGCATATACCTGGGCATGTAATCCCAGCACTTGGATAGCCAAGACAGGCAGTTGGCCAGCCTCATCTGTATAAGAAGTAGAATGAAAGTAAATTTCAAAAAACAAAATAAAATTATTATTATTTTATTTTTTATTTTTTATTTTTATTTTTTTTTTTTGGTTTTTTGAGACAGGGTTTCTCTGTGTAGCCTTGGCTGTCCTGGAACTCACTCTGTAGACCAGGCTAGCCTCGAACTCAGAAATCCGCCTGCCTCTGCCTCCCAAGTGCTGGGATTAAAGGCATGTGCCACCACCGCCCGGCCAAAATAAAATTATAATATAGCTTGGCTGAAACTTCGTTTGATCTGGACGGTATTTTTTTTAATTAAATTGAATATGCTTCTCTGGGTTATATGAGCTGCAATTTTTTTCTAGTGACTCCAACACCAATATCCCATAATACACTAGCTTCTTCACCTGCCTAAGCTACCAGCTTTCCTCAAAATCTGCATTTACAGCGATTGCTTTATTTAGGATTTTGTGCTTTTCATGGGTAGAGACAGGCACATGAATGATGCTCACAAGATTTTAGACTGTTTCTTCCAAGGTGAATTCTGAAATTACCGGAAATAGCTGCCATGTGCACGCAGAGGGCGGGATCAGAATCTACTGCTTCTATCTCCAGTTTTTAAGCCCGGCCAATGCTTTATTTTATTTTAGACCCTGCCTCTTTCAAGGCACCAATCAACTGTAAGTAGGAAGTTTAGATTCAACCCTGCCATTCAAACTAGACTGTCAAAGGGGAGGGGGAGGGGAGACACCACACGAGGTATCAAAGCCCAGCCATGGAGCCCCTTTTCAAGGCTCAGGATCTCAAAACCCTTCAGGAGCATCTTAGATCCAACCAGCGCTTAGAGCTCTGAAAAGAGAACCAGTTTCACTCGGCCTGTCTATCCATCTCCTTAGACTTATTCCTCAGCTCCTTCCATCTGAGGGAGTCAAAATTCAGTGAAAAGGTTAACTGCCTCCCCCCCCCCCCCCCGCCCCAGCCCAACCCAGGGAGCTAGCCGCCATGTGCTCAGGTCTGCAAAAAGGTCTCTGCTTGTATTCCACCCCCTGAGAAGAGAAAGTCCCTCCCTGCGTCCTCTTCCTCCTTCCCCTCAGCCCTCCTGATAGAGGAGCCCTCCACTCCCCGGCAGAGAGAGCATGGCGTACACACGTGGGGTCACAGCGAGCTGTGAATTCCAGGCAGCTTCCTGAAGTGGGCCGGGAGGAGGGGTTCGGGATGCCTCTGTCACGCGCTGGAGCCCCGTCCTAGGATCACACCCGGCTTCAGATCCCTTACCCAGTGAAGGGCCGCACACCTTGGAGCTTCCGAGCGGGGCTTTCTGGCTCCGGCTTCTTGCTGGCAGGAGAGCCCCGGTCCTCCCTTCCTCACCCCGGGCTTTTCCGCGGGCAGGGTGGCTTCAGAGCGTCCATGCAGGCAGGCAGGCAGCCTGGCTAGTGTCCCCACTTCTGTCCTGCCCTGATCTGTCCCATCCAGGCCATAGCCCGGCTTTCTGACATGCTGGTGCTGGGGACTTCACTTCCTGGTTTGGCTTTTTTTTTTTTCCTCTTTCACAACTGAAAGTGGAAGCGCTTTTGACTAGGAGGAGACAGACATCCAAAGCTACCCTGGCCGGTTTTCAAACCCTTTAACCTCAATCCCCAGGGGCTGAAACACAAGCCACCTTTGCATCAGCACAGTCCACCTGCTCCCGCTGGTCCCACTAGCTCTCCTCCAAGACGAAAATCCAAATGGAAACGAGTTGAGGTGGCCCTGGGTTCACTGCCAGAGAAACGGAGGTGACGTTGTTCCCCGCTGCGTTCGCAGGACAGGAAAGTCCAGCTAGAGGGACCTCCGCCCTTAGGTCAGACACAACACGACTGTCCCTTTCTCCGTGTAGCCCCTTTCCCCAGTCCCCAGACCTCCCCGGCTCAGAAAGCCAGGCGCACCTCGCAGAGAGACAGCAGGATAAATAAGCCAGGAACCACTGGGGCAGCGAGCCATTCAGTTGACGTGGCTCCTTTTCCGCCGGCACACACAAGCTCCCAAGTTTAAGGATGAAATGTGTTCTGTGACCCCTCTTACACCTCAGCATTACCCGGGTTGACAGTTGTCTTATTCGAACACCCTTTGAGGTTTTGGTCTCCCAGGATCACAAAGAGACCTCAGTATCAGAACTGGGAGAGAGATGACCGGTTCTGCCGCCTCCCTCTCCCCACTCCAGCGGCAGCAGCTTCACAGACAGGCAGAATCATTTCCCAACCTTGATCCCTCCAAGAAAGATCGGCAGGAAGTTCAAGGTGCAGACTGGCTCCTCACTAGAGTGCTAGCTACCTTAGGATTCCCTCTCTGCAGAGAGCACCCCATCCCCACCCACCCCTGCTGGAAAGACCAGGGAAAACAAAAACGGTGCCACATCTCAGAGACCTGCAGGTCTGACCCCTTAGGAAGGATAGAGAGAGGTGGCTTTAGCTTTTGTTTAATTTTAGAGCTCAGCTTCCCAGGAGACTCCCCACCCCTTCCCCAGAGCAGGACCTTTAGTGGGGGAGTGGGTGTCAAACCTCAGTTTCTGTGATATCTCTCCCTGGCTTCTCTCTAAGTCCTGTTTTATGCCATCTCCCATTGCAGGATTAGAGGCCACCAACTAGTATTATTGTTGTTTTTGATGTCATTGATCTCTAGAACTTAGTGTCTGTTTCAACAAGAGCTGGGTCATTCTAACGTCTTGCTAGGTTGTCGTTCTATTCAGTTCCAGTGCATAGTAATGGCCCTCTAAATATTTCCTAAATGAGACGATTCTGACACCGACCGCCCAAGATTTCTATACTGTGGAACAGACTGACCTGTGTCAACTCTAGCTACACTGTATTCTAGCTCTAAAGACACACCATGCTTAACAACTCAGAGATGCATCTAAAAATGGAAGCTAGTACTACCTCCCGTACAGGAGATGCCCCAAGTGCCAACACATGCCCTGCCCTTAGGATGCTTTCCAGACCTCAATGGTGTCACAACCGAGAAGTCCTCCCTCCCCTCCTGGGACATCAGCAATTATTAAGTGGTCCCTCTAAAAATTTCTGAGTGGAAGATGAAGGAAACCTGCATCCTCACTCCATCTTTACCTTTTAAAAGGCTGTATGCCCCTTAAAAGTAGGATTCACATTCTCTTCCAATTCTTTTTATTTTTCCAATTCTAAAATCCAAGTGGCTCCAATGTTTCCTCTTCAAATGGATGTCTTTCTTTGCCTCCCACACAAGTCAACTGAGATTATCACTCCTGTTATGTAAGAGCTTTAGGCAGGTGGAATATGAATATACACCCACCTTCTCCCCCATATCTCTCTGCTCCCACTGTCTCATAGGCCAGAGAAGGCAGCTCACCTTCTGAGAAGAGTCACAGTTGCTGGGTTGAGGAATGACTCCTCTTACAGCTAGCTGTTGGTTCAGCACCACATTCAGCTGCTCCTGCCCTTCCACGCTCCAGGACTAGGTGCACCTGAATGAAGCCACTGAATCTTATTCTGAGTTGTCCTGCCAGCTCCTCCGGAACCTTTGGACCTGTTGCGATAGAGGTGCAAAGGTAGAAGTTACCTGATCAAACACTCAGAGTCACCTCTGACAGAAGTGGAGAATTTGGCAAAAGGTTAAACAGAGACTGTTAGGCAATGAACTTAAGAGGGAAAAAAATAGAGCAATTGGCTCAGAAAGCTGCCATTGAATGGGATGGAACTTTATAAAGGCCAGACTTCAGGGGAAGGGGTAGGCATGTATGTGGCTTTGCATAGGGTTTTTCCCTCCACCATCTTTGGGTCCGAGACAGGAAGAGGCCAAACTGGATGATAAGGCAGAGAAAGTGCACCTTCACTTCAGGAAATGGGGAAGTCACTCACACCGGCCCAGACTGTGGCTTTAATATCTGGACTGAGTAGAAGTTTGTGTTTGGAGATGAGCCTTCTAGGAAAGCCAGGATATTCCAGGATTTCAAAGCAAACAAACAAGCAGACATAGCCTCTAGTCTGGAGTGTGAGTCAAAAGACAAGGCCAAGTGCCCAGAGAGTGTGGGATCATGGGAACAGTCTGCTCTACCTGCCCCTAGTGAGACACCAGAGGCTGTTGCCTCATGGCTCAGCCTGTCTTCTTCCTTCTATCCATGTGGAAGGTTCTCGTCACTACACTGTTGCTAAATCATTAAGACCACAAAGGTATCATCACTAATCAGAAGGAGTATGGACAGACAGATAAGAAGCTCTGTAGAACAGGCAAAATTTTCACTTCTCAGGGGAAGACAATAAACCCTTTTCAAGAAGACACTTAAACCTTATAACCAGGTAGCAGACAACTAGGCCTGAGGCAGGGTCACAGATGTGTTTGGTCCCTCTGTAATGCTGTCCCACTGACCAATGTATAGCTAGCCACTGGCAAGTCCATGAAGCTTGAGTGTTTTCTGTGTACCAGGCCTATAGAAATGTATAGAATGGCTTATTTCTTAATGTACCTGGTCAGGAGACCAATATCAAAGGCAGACCATTAGCACCACTTACTGCTCGACTCTCTGTGGGATTGACAAGTTAATAACTCAGGGGTCTTCTCGGGCCAGATTTTTCATCCAGGTCTTAAGTGCTTGGATCTCAAAGTAGGCCTCAAAGGTCATCTCTTTCTAAAGAACCTCAACCTAAGTTTCCTTATTACCAGAAAGAAATGGGCTCCTAAGAGGCTCTGGAGAGCCCTGTGAGAACCTCTGGCCTTAGTGCTACCAGACTGGACCAGAGCCAAGGTGTGCTGGTCAGCAAACTACTGACTGAACACCTGCTGATACCGCATTTTCTGGAGCATGAGATGCACCAACCCACGGTTTCTAAACTTTAGTACATGTCACAATCCCCCAATGGCAATGTTACAACACCATTGTCTGGACCTGCACCATGGTTTTCTGATTCAGTAAGTAGGAGCTGGGGCCTGAAGATCTGCATTTGTATCAGTGTCAGGTGATATGGGGGTGCTATTGTTCTGGGGCCACCCTAGATTCATATTTGCACCAACTCTGCCTTTATAAGTACCAGATACTCAAATATCTACAGAGGCCATATTAGGGATAGCCTTGGTTATGACCGAGTTTAACCTAGATGTGAACTCATGCTTTTGGAGACACTGGCCTGCTGGCTGAGTCCCAGAAGGAGACTTTGGCTGAGCAGGAGTCCTGCCACTGATTGTTCATGCCACCTTTTACATAGACCTAACCCAAAGCCATGCAGGGTCAGAACAGGACGACCCAAGCGAGTATGAGTATGGCATGACTGAGCCACCAGTGGCTTAACTTAACATCATTGGTTAACTTCATCTTCTCGGGCGTCGGAGACTCCAAAAGGTTATATGCTGACCTATGGTGAAAAGCCCAGAGTCCGGGTCCCTAATGCTCTAGCAGGCCACACCATCTCTCTCTCTCTCTTAATATGTTACACACACACACACACACACACACACACACATATATATACATATATATAATTGTTTTATATTATATCATATTTTATATAGATTGTACATTATATAATATGAACACTATTATTTAATATATATTATATTGTGCACATTGCATATGTATATATGGTATGTGTCCCTGCTGGGTGTCTTTGCAGATTGTGTTTGCACACACGTGGAGGTCACAGACTGATATTTGATGTTTTCTTTGATTGAGCTCCATCTTACTTATTGAGACAGAGTCTCTCCTTTGAACCCAGAGCTCTCTGGCTAGTCTACCTTACTCGGCTTGCCTGGCAGGATATCTCCCCATTTAAGCCCTGCGAAGTGTTGGATTACAGGTAGGTCTCTATGTCTACCTGGCATTTATGTGTGTGCTGTGTATCCGAACTGTTCCCATACTGGGAGTCGAACCCGGGCCGCCTGGGTGAAAACCAGGAATCCTAACCACTAGACCATATGGGAAGTGCTCATACCATCTCTTAATGAACCACTGTCCCTGGCATGTCTTTTCAAACACCATGCGTAGACAAGGCTTCTTCATAGTACCCACAGCCATATACTTTAGAGTGAAATGGTCTTTAAGATCCCTTTCAATTTAGCTATCCATCAGCCACTAAAAAGTGCAAACCTTCATTCTTTTAGGCCATTCACAAGTGAGGTTCTTGAGATGTGAGGTGACTGAACAATAGCCTCGATTCTGACACACTCCTCCATGTGATGCTCTGTGTACCTTCTCCCCCTTTTCTTAGGGACAAAGGAACCACATATTCACTACACCATAGTTCTGGAATGTGGGATGCTAGCATTCCAGACACCTGTAACACAGCCTGGGAAACAGCTAGCTTTCTACTGCTTAGGCTAGGGGCTGGGATTATTCCACAAAGGGAAACCAAGTTTTCTCTGGAGTTAAAGGCAGGGAAGAGCAGGCGTGTTTGCACAGCGTTTCCTAGTTTGTAGCTCTTCCAAGCTGCCTCTTCATATCTGTGAGGTGTGACTGTCAACAAGAGCTTCAGATATTTAAATCAACAGATGGGAGTCAGACACCATGATGAATTCTTCATTTGACTCTCAAAATCTACTGGACAAAAGCTGAAGTTTTCCTGGATGAGAGATTAAAACTCAGATAGAACATCCCACTTCTCCGAGATCTTATACCTTGGAGATTAGGGTATGATGGTGTGGGAAAGGAGGACAAACATATTTTAAAATAATTTTAGGATATTGTATAATAATTTGTATCAGCATCCAGTGATTTCCATGTTGTCCCTTAATAGTCTAGCATTGCATCAAGTGTTATTTAAAATTTTTACTCTCTTCCAACACTGCAACAAAAATTCCTTTTACTATAGAGGTTAGTTCAAGATTCTATACAACACTGAATCTAATAAGTCATAAAAGAAAACTGAAATTTCTTCTTTTAATAAGATTCTGGCCTTAGAATCTAGAAAGAGTGCTCTTAAGATTCAAGATTCTCTGTTTTAAAATATTTTGTTTGGTTCAGATTGTAGAATTCCACAAAATAATGCTTCTTCTCCCCTCCCCCCAGGAAGTTTGGGCAAAGATGACATGGGCTGGGGAAGAAGTCCAACGGCAAGAACTCTCTGGGCATTGGGATCCCAGCACAGAAAGACCAGGAAGAAGAAAGAAGAAGAGAAAGAGGAAGGAGGAGAGAAGGAAGACGACGGTGACAAGATGCCTGTAATGGCTAAGAGATGTGGAACATGTAGATAAGAAAGATCTTAGACCGAATGCTTGCCCAAGTCAGGCAGAATGGCCCAAGAGCAAGCAGAAGCAGTGTCAGAGCTGCAGATGAGACCATTTATGTCAACTCAGCAATGATGGGCCAGAAAGGAAGGAGCTGGGTGCCATGCCCCAGAGTTCATGAGCTAGCAGGTACAGGTGTCCCAGGAAGAACAGTGAGGGCTGAACTTTAGCTTCCTACATGGCAGAGCTGACGCTGAAGTTTGTCCCCGACTGAGATATGGAAAGGAGGGGCAAAGTACCCTCAGATTCTGTCTTACCAGGGCTCTCATGGCTGTTGGAATTCCATGCCATCCTGTTTATCTGATATCTCAAAAGGCTAATGACTCTCAAAGTACATTTTCAAGGCAGCAATCGAAGCTCCTGAGGGAGATCTTCATCCTCAGTTCAGACCCTCGAAGAGGCCCTCTCAACACCCACAGTAGAGAACATTGTGGAGCGCTCACCACTTGAGCACTCCCCTGCTCTGAGAGCTTTGTAGCATCTCATCTAGTCTCACTGAAACCCTAGGAAGCTCTTATTGCCCTTTGAAGGAAGATGAAAAGCTCCTCTTGTAGTAAGAAGCCAATGAACGTGTTCAAAGTACGTGGCCAACAGTTGGAAGAACCTCAGGGTCAAACTCTGAGCTCAGGTAGTCTTGGTCCAGAGTGCAAACATATCAAACACATCTCTGTAGTTCAACACCACAAATGCTTCAACTCCCTTATTCCCCTGTGTGCTCTTGAGAATTGTCATTGATCTCTTGATAAACATTAAGAACCCTTGCTCTAGGAGATAGTAACTCCACAGGAAGACCAACAGTGTCAACTAACCAGGATCACTGGGAGTTCCCAGAGACTGAGCCACCAACCAAAGAGCAGACGAGAGCTGGTCCAAGGCCCCTGACACATATGTAGCAGAAAGTTGGCATGTCTGGCCTCAGAGGGAAAGAATGTGTCTTATCCTGCAGAGACTTGATGTATCAGGGTAGGGGATTATGGGGAGTGCTGCCCTCCCATAGGCTAAGGGGAGACAGTATGGGAAGAGGAACTCTGTGAGGGTGGACCGGACGGGGATCAAGATTGATGATGGAAAGGAAGAAAGAAAGAAAGAAAGAAAGAAAGAAAGAAAGAAAGAAAGAAAGAAAGAAAGAAAGAGGGAGAGAGGGAGGGAGGGAGGAAGGAAGGAAGGAAGGAAGGAAGGAAGGAAGGAAGGAAGGAAGGAAGGGAG
>NW_021604568.1:14596702-14609316 GCF_004785775.1 Grammomys surdaster | reverse complement strand
GGCTGGAAAGATAGCTCAGTGGTTAAGAGCACTGACTGCTCTTCCAGAGGTCCTGAGTTCAATTCCCAGCAACCACATGGTGGCTCACAACAATCTGTAATGGGATCTGATGCACTCTTCTGGTGTGTCTGAAGACAGCTACAGTGTACTCACATACGTTAAATAAATAAATCTTTAAAAAGGAAAGAAAGAAAGGAGGAAAGAAAGAAAGGAAGGGCCCTTGCTCTAAATCAACAGGACCCAATAAGCCCTTGAAACCAGATGTCAAAGTGGCCACCACCGTTTCCCTTCATCAGAGGAATGGAAGCCCTCCTGCTGCTGAGCGCAT
Source organism: Grammomys surdaster (assembly GCF_004785775.1). Taxonomy (NCBI): domain Eukaryota; kingdom Metazoa; phylum Chordata; class Mammalia; order Rodentia; family Muridae; genus Grammomys; species Grammomys surdaster. The sequence goes on along the minus strand of NW_021604568.1, from coordinate 14,608,988 downwards.
TTACCCCAAGCCGTGCTCCACACACTTGCAGGGCCAACGAGCTGCACGTTCGTGACAATCTCTCCTCCTACAGGGCTTCCTTCTTGATGATCTGTTATGCCATGAGGTGCTATAACTCCACTCCAGGTCTCCAGTCATCCCTGCGTCATTGGGGGCTTCACAGAGGACAAGAGGAAATCTGAACCCACAGCCTGGTGTTTGCAGCTCTTAATTTCTCTCAGTTCCAGCCACTGACAGCAATCGCTTGGGCATGCACTATCTTGAGGTCACTTGTTCATTTTTTTGTGAGAAGCGTTACCCGAAGATGTGAAGATGTGCAGCTGGCTGACTAGAATGGTGTTTGCACAATAGCAAGAAGAAGCCTCCGCCAGACAAGGTTCATGAGCCCCTACCCATAACTAAACAGTCCATTTCCTTTAAGAATTGTAAGCCCTGGTAGGTTGAGCACACTACAGTGGATGGCTCCATACCAAGGAATATATGGGAAACACAAACTGGATTCACAGGAAGTATGGCCATCACCCAGGGGCCAGGAAAGACAGTTCACAGAGAAGATGTATGGTTTCACTGTCTAGGACTGTGACTTCAAGCTACCAGTGGTTCTCAGGCACTTGTAATAAAGTGAGCCTACATTGAGACCTAACGATAAAATATAAACTGAATTTGGGGACTATGGCATGAAAAAAATAACAAGTTTTCAAATGTTAATTACATGTTAAAACGGTAATATTTGGGATGTAAGTTAGTGTTCTTACTGCTCTCACTGTGTGTGTGTGTGTCTGTGTGTATGTGTGTGTGTGTGTTGGGTGCATGTGTATGTGGTGTGTGTGTGTTTGTGTGTTGGGTGCATGTGTGTCTGTATGTGTGCACATACATGGAGAAGCTAGAGGTTAATCTTGAGTGTTGTTCTTTAGGAAGACCCCAGGCTCCTCAGGCTCCTCAGGCTCCCCAGGTGGGCTAGGGTGGCCAGGCTTCGAGCCTGATGATTCATCCGTCTCAACCCAAACATGCTAAGGTCATATGCTCCCGTCAAAGCACACACCTTCTCTCACAGGAGTGAGGGATCAAATGCCAAGCCTCATGGTTGTATGGCAAGCACTTTGCCAACTGGAGCATCTTCCTGATTGGCTTTCACTTTTTAAATACATCAGCTAGGAAGATGCCAATGACAAATGTGCCTTGCATTGCATAGTTTTGGGATGATGCTGTCTATAGAAGCCAAAGGTCCTCTGACTCAATGCACACAGAACAGTCATACATGCTGATGTTTATAACACATGGAAACTTGTCTACCTGAGCTTTCTCTTTTCTTTCTGGTGACCAGCCCAAGCCTCGTTATCTGTGATGCATCATCACTGCATACGCATACACATTAAAAGCTGTGCCAGCAATGCCCGTTACCTGCCCCCTCTGCCTTCTGCAGAAGTGGCAGGCAGCCTTTCCCTGCAGGATAACCCAGTCAACAGAGACGATCTGGACCGTAACACAGTCCTTTGTTGAACCGTGTTGTTTACTGGCTGTTGCCCTGTGCCAGGCATTATGATGGGTGATTTATGTCTAGTATTCATTTTGCTGGTCACGTAAAGTCAATCCGGCTAATTACAGACAAGGAAGTTGAGGGTTTAGGCAACCCTTAACTTGTCCAAACCAGCTTGTGTCTCCTCCCACAGCCTGCATTCACAAAGGTTCTGCTGCACTGCCTCCTACAGGAGTCTAGCAGTGTGGGCAGGCTCCTGGGTGTCACAGCTCTGTGTGCCACAGCAGACCTAGAGGTGGACCAGCCTCCCTCTTCCCAAGTACTTAAGGATGCCTTCTGCTTTACAGCTCTGGTTCCCTGAACTTACAGCATGGGGTGAGCCACCCCGAGGGCCTGGCTGGAGGGTTAATCCAGGGCCTTTAACTGGAATTGGGAGGAAATGCCAGGAAATGGGAGGCCCTCTGTTGTCCACAGACAAGAGGCAGATGAGGGTGGAGAAGTCAGGAGGGACATCCTGCCTGGTGTTCTATGACTGCCCAGCAGAGAGCTATGGGCCAGACGCCAAATGCAGGACACATGATTCTCTCCATTGGCACAGATGGGGAAACATTTTCTCATGAGTCAAAAGCATGTTATCACCAGAGATACAGATACAATCAGGATACAGTCGACTGGCTCAGTGCTTGGGGTACGTGACAGTAGAGAAGTTTGTGGGGGATGGGGAGATGGCCCTGTGGGTAAGAGTGCTTAATGTGCAAACATTAAGATCTGAGCACCCATCTAATAAACTGAGCATGGCTGCACGCCCTTGTAATCCTAATGTCAGAGGGCAGAGACAGGCAGGTACTTAGACCTCACATAACACACACACACAGACACACACACACAGACACACGCATACCTGAGGTCTTGGAGGCCTGGGATGATCAATGGTACAGCATTTGCCTATCACACCATTAGCCTTAAGTTCAATTTCCACTTGCCAAGAAAAAGAAGAAAACATTTTTGGGGAGAGGAGGCAGTAATATGTTCGGTTCACAATATATGTTTGAATAAAAATATATTTTTTAAAAGATCTTGGAAAACCTAAAGTCACAAGAAAGTCGTATACAATCACTTACCTCTCTGTTGATCCTTGAGTTTGGTTGGCTGTCACATCCCTAAACAGCCAGCTTCCTATCCTTTTGCTAACTTCTGACAGACAGTCTCTGTGCCATGGCTTTCAGGTCAGCAATCCCGGAAGTGGAATCAAAGACTATGAAGTAAATATTTAGAATTCTGGATTTTAGGACAGTACAACAGGCTAAGTTTGGATTCAGTTGATAGCTAGGAAAAAACTTAACTATTGAGAGCATTGACCAGAAGGCCCAGACTTTCAAAAGTGCCTGCTTAGGTGTCAAAAATGCATTCCCTGTGGAAACTGGTGTGGTAGGTGAGGAGTGGAATACCGGGGTAGCTGGCAGAGCCCTCGGGAGTGGGGAAGGATTCCCTTCCTCTTGTGTGGAGTCTTTTGGGAATACGACCTTTCTGCCATTAGCTGTCAGTCAGAGCCAACACCTGAGTCTCCCTCTTCCAGGAGTGATGGACATTGTTTCTAAAGCAGTGGTCTTTGAATCCTGAGGAAATTGTTCTGTTGCAAATCCAAGACATGGGATTCCCCCAGTGACCATAACTCTTCTGGCTCCCCAAACCCTCACTAAGGACCAAGCCTAAGGATCCAGTGGGAAGTTGGCAGTTCATAACCTAGGCAGCTCCTTTCCTTTACTCCAGGGATGGTTAACATAAGGCATATGCCTAAGGGGAACCTGTGAGCAAGGTCTGAAAGAGAACTCACCCCTGTCACTCGGCATGCCATCCCATAGAATCCTGTTCACAGGTCTCTCTCCTAGATACCCACTGCACAGAGAAGCAGACAGGCTCCATGCAGTCAATGCCTCTGCCCGTAATAGGCTAGGAGATGCACGTGCACACATCCCACTGGCTGTGTCTCCCACACGCCATCACATTCCAGGTAAGCTAAGTTCCTTTTTTCGTCTCTTTTTCTCTTGGAAGGTAAGTTTGAGTGGACTTATTCCTGACCCTTCCCATTGAATTTTTCTGAATTCTTACTAAATTTGAGGTCTTAGGTTGAGTATGTAGTCTCATGGCACCCACACAGCGGCAGTCTGAGAGGGAAGGTGTCATACTCATGTGAAGCTGAGGAAACCAAGATACAGCACGATCCGACTTGCCCAAGGCAAAGGAGGCCACAGGATTGGAAGAGTTTGTAAGGATGGAGTTATTGGGTTCAAGACTTTGCACATTGACGCTAAGAGGAGAGAAATAGTCTCCATGTTCTGTGGGGTTTGTGATGTTCGTTTTGAGTCAAGCCTGGGCTAAGGGTCTTTCAAGGATTACATCTGAAGGGAGAGAAGCAGTAACCAGCCATTCTTTCCTTCCTCTTTGTGTAGATTGTCAGGGCAGCTCAAATCTTGGTCACTGAGACCTAGCGCATCTAAAATAAACAAGGACCTCTATTAATACAGAGAGCACATTCTGCTTCAGAAAGTCTGAAGTGGGGCCCTAGAATCTGTGCCATCAGGAGAGAGTAGTGGTTTGAAACAGGAAATACTGAGGATCATAGCAAGTCTATCATTGTTAGCATTTTGTCTAAGCTCCGCCCCACAGTTACCTGGCAACAGCCAGATATACCTGACTCACTATAAAAGGGGCTGTTTGCCCCCTCTTCTGTCTCTCTCTCTCTCTCTCTCTCTCTCTCTCTCTCTCTCTCTCTCTCTCTGTCTCTGTCTCTACTATCCCCTCAACTCCCCTCCCCATGCCCTGAATAAATTCTATTCTATACCATTGTGTGGCTGGTCCCTCAGCGGGAAGGGATGCCTCAGCATGGGCCGGCCGAGGCACCTCCTTCCCCACACCTCACCACACATCCACCAAAACATATTCCTCCTCTCTCTCTCTTTTTATGAACACATCAATCATGCTAAAATATCTAATTGTCAGATGAATGGGAGAAACCAGGTTTACCCAGATAAAAGCTGTGGAAGGTAGGAAGTTGGCTGTTTAGTGTGGATGTGCCTGGGAAATGTCTACGCCATCTTTTCTGGGATGGCTGTGGCCTTCCAAAAGCCTTGTCATCCTTCTCATATGTCAGACAGCAAAGAGCAGGCCACCCCCTACTCCAGTCTTCTTGCCATGATCTACACAGAGAGAAGGTCCATATTTATCCAGTACTAATTGACCCATGCTCCTCTAAGCCCAGGTGAGGGAGAGAGGCTATGCCTGGTTGGCAGTGGCATTAGTTCACTCACTCTAAATGTTTCTATAAAGTGGACTGAGCTTCCGTTGTCCCTATGTTAAGCATCATCAGATCTAATTTTGGTGTGTTGTATGATTGTGTATGCGTGTTCATATACGTGGAGGTCATTAGATGTTTTCTACAATTTCTTTTCAACTTATTTTTTGAGACAAGGTATCCCACTGATTCAACTAGACTGGCTGACTAGCTAGCCACAGGGATCCTCCTGTCTTTGCCTCTTTCATGTGGGGATTACAGGCACCGTCACCATGCTCAGCTTTTAAAGTGTGTTCAGAGGGTTGAAGCTCGGGTCTTCCTGCTTGCACAGTGAGAATTTTACCAACTGAGCTGTCTCCTCAGCTCCTATAACTAAAATTGATGGGATGGCTTTTTGTGTCAGCCTTGTAGCAGGGGCTAGATTTACATGGCTTCTTGTAATCTTCCCCATACCACTTTGGAGAAGACATGAACCAACTATGTCCTAGGTCATACAGTTAACATGAAGAACAGTTAGAATTCTAGTACAGGCTTTCTTACCATGTGAGTAGACTTTGTGTTGTCGCATAGGGTCTTGTGATTTGTCCAGCAGCACAAAGGCCATCAGTGTTATCCTTGGGCTAACATCCAGGGGCTTCTTGACTTTCCACTTCTGCCTGTTTTCTGTAGCTCTGCTGCTTCTGTATTGTGTTAGGACCTGCTGAGAAAGAACTGGCTTCTGTTAATTAGTGACACTGACTAGAAAGCAAGCTATGGTCTCTGGGGACTCTTCACTCTCATATAAGTTCTGGGCATGAGTGGTCAAGAGGCTTAGCCTACCAGAGTTGTGTAATGATACTTCGTTAGATGCTATCCATGGCTTCTAGGACACGCTCTGATTCTCCACCAGAATCTAGGCTCTGTGCTGGGGCTGAAACTCATGCAGATCATCCGTCTCTGGTTGTGATGCTCTTGGTTGTTATGCTGGTGACTTGTCTTGAAGCTGCTAAGCTCACCGTGGGGTTCCATGCCCCCTGGAATATCTCTCATCCATTTAGTGTGCAAAGGCTGGGGCCAGGTCTCCAGACTGCTATGGACAAGCTCAACTCAGAGCCAGTGGGTCTGGGGAACGTGAGCTGGGAGTTCACTTACACCAATTCAACATGCAATGCCAAGGAGTCCCTTGCAGTTTTCATCGACCAGGTCCAGAAAGAACACATTTCCGCTCTGTTTGGACCAGCATGCCCAGAGGCTGCAGAGGTAGAGTATGTAGTATTCTAAGAATATTGTCTGAGTTTCTACTGAAAGGAGTGAGCATACAGATAAAGACACAAAAACATTCATCTCTTCTTATTGATATTTTACATTTTTGATTAAAAATTTAATTGTATATATTCATTGCACATGGTACTGCATTATATAAGGATATTTTCAGATGGGTATATATTATATAGTTTCATTAATCTCTGGGTAAAAATCATAACAATTGCTGTCTAGGTCTTAGTTTACTTTTTTTTTTGAGACTATGCAACCACAAAAGTTAATGGTCTTTAAAGACTTTGGAGGAATGACTAGGTCACGTGCCCTTCCCCTCCTGCTTGTTTGACTGTCTTGTACGTAGATTCATTGCTTCTGATGTTGTCAGTCACTTGGTTTGGAGACTTTGAGACTGACACCAGGGCTTGTTTTTAAGTATAACATCATCAATTGTTAAAGGAGGCTTTCCTTTGATGTGTATAATAAATTATTCAGGGATGCTCAGAGCAAGCTGGAGAGGATATGGCATGACAGATTGTTCTAAGCTACAGCAAATGAAGAGGACATGCAGTTTGTGGTTAAAGGGATCAGCTTAGTCAATGTCCTTGGGTGTCGTGCCATCGGAGAGAGGATGGGGATGGTGACTAAGAGACCTCACTTCCACAGTGCAGCGGGACGCTCTGTGACTGTTGGTGTAACACTCAGGTGGCCTTTGAAATATCCACCTTTCTGCATTTGATGTCTCTCTGGTCAGCTAAACCCTACCCTTACTTCAAGGTCAGTTCCAAGTGTCCGGGCACTTCTCACTCTGCTTTCAGCTTTCCCGTCCACAGCACCTCAGTTTGGAGGAATTTATCATTAATTTGTTTGAGTGTGTATGTGAATTTGTCTCATTTTTTTTTGTAGGATGTCAAGCAATGAAATACCTCTGAAATATTCTAGTCTGAATAGCAGACTAGAAAATACTCTTTATTTTCCTCCAGGCATTGAATTTTACTATTGCTTAAGTTCATTTGTTGTATAATCTTTATAGAGGAGAGACTGAAAACCCATACTCATTTGATAATTTATTCCAAATGAATATTTTGAAAGGTAAAAAAAAAAAGTAATCGATTGCTTCCCTTACTGCCTATAAATGTACATCTATAAATGCTATAGGGCATAATGCTTTCCGGGACTATTTCTGTAGTCTCAGCTCCCATGAGGGGCATAAACTTCTTTAAGATAAAAGTCTCTGTAGGTCTTTGTAAAATGTACTATCTTAAAGAAAACACACAAGAAATGAGTGGATGAGTTTAGGAACCATTTAAACGGGGCCTATGGCTTCAGTTCTAATCTCACTACACTAGTCTCACCTCCGCTACAAATACACCCCTGTACCTCCGCTACACATCTCCGTACTTCCGCTACACATCCCGTACCTCCGCTACACATCCCGTACCTCCGCTACACATCCCGTACCTCCGCTACACATCCCATACCTCCATCATATTCCCATCTTTAAGTTGAGAGCAATGACTGTCTGTATCCCTGAGAAACAACTCTAGAAGCTTAAATGAGTGCTCAGCCCTAAAGGGGACATCTACGTCCTCCTCCTCCCCTCCAAGCTCAGAGATCACCAAGGACCGATTCTAGGAGCCGAAGACGGTGAATGGCTCCAACCAAACACTGCTCTCAGAACTCAGAAGGAATGCACAAGACGTGTGTGTGAGATCAGGCAAGGCAAAATCTAAACACGGAGGGCGAGGTGGTCAGAACTCCCCACTCCCAGCTGAGAAAAGATTGGCAGTTGTTAGCGGCTGAGAGAGGCAGAGTTAGTTTTCTTCAAGGATGCAGCCTCTGAGAGGCTGTCTATAGATGGCCCCATACCCATACGTGCCACTGGACTCAGTGGGTTAAAAAATAAAATAAAATAAAACAAAATAAAATAAGATAAAATAAAATTGTCACGAAGTTAGAAAGGAATAGTAGGGGAACAGGGGAGAAATTGGAGCTGAGTGGGCATTGATCAAAACACATTTTATGCATGTACAAAACTCTCAACCAATTTAAAAAAACAACAACTTGGAAACTATTCCAATTAATCAGGTTTGATCACAGGTGCGTCCTGAGAGCTTTAAAAGTAAAGACAGAAATGAACATGAGAGTTCTTAACAGAAGGACCAGAGCATAGCCAGGGCTTGAGGAAGCCTGGCATTCATCACTCCTGTCCCCTGAGTCCCCGGCAGGCACGGTGCCTGAAGTGTGAGTATCACGGAAAGCTATTCTCTGCTCGCTTTCAAGGTTATTGGTTTACTGGCCTCTGAGTGGAACATCCCCGTGTTCGACTTTGTTGGACAAATGGCAGCCCTGAAGGACCACTTCTGGTGTGACACCTGCGTGACCCTTGTGCCGCCCAAGCAGGAAATCAGCACTGTGCTTCGGGAAAGCCTGCGGTACCTGGGCTGGGAACACATTGGGGTGTTTGGAGGCTCCTCTGCAGGTTCCTCCTGGGAGGAAGTGGATGAGATATGGGAAGCTGTTGAAGACGGACTCCAGTTCCATTTCACCATCACTGCCAGCATGAGATACAGCAGCAGCAGCTCAGACCTTCTGCAGGAAGGCCTCAGGAACGTGTCGTCTGTCGCCAGGGGTAAGTAGGCAAGAATCTCCCTTTGTTCATCTTTAGAAATTGTTGTTTAGAAACAGCTATGAACCTGACTTTATACTTATTGTCTTATAAGTTTCTTTATTATACATATGATATCTATCTATCTATCTATCTATCTATCTATCTATCTGTCTCTTTATCTCTGAGCATGTGATGTGAAATCTTGGATGTTATAGAGTTATACTGTACAGAGTAAGTTCTAGAAGCATAATCCCGCAAAGCTTGGACTTTGTTACTGAAAACCCAGGCTTTGGAGACAGACATACTGAGTTTTTATTCCAACCTCCTCATTTTTTAGCTGTGTGTTCATGAGCAAGAATCTTAACCTCTCTGTGCCATAGACACCTTCTCTATTAAATAGAGAAAACATCATACTTCTTTCCCAGGAAGGTTGGGACTAAATAGGGCTATATGTGGGAAGGTTTTAGAGCTGAGTTTGGATAGGTAGCTGGCCAATATAGGTATCTGGCAGTCGTTGATTTTGAGGTAAGGCTTAGAATACCCTGATTAACTCCTTTATGTTCTTCAAATCAGCACATGCTTCATGGCCATGACACCCATGCTCACTCTCCACCCAGCACTCGTAGGAGCTTTTCCTCAGCCTTCCAGACTTAGTCTCAAGTTTAGGGAGACCTTCTCTGAACACTTCCCCACCACACTGGGATCGGATCCTTGTCTCTCTCTGGTTAGAGTGTTCAGTCACCCCCTAACTCTTCACCCACTCACTGTCTGAGAATCCAAAAATGTCCTCCATAGGTTCTCATGTCTGATGCTTGGTCTCCAGCTGGTGACTATTTTGGGAGATTCTGGAATCTTTAGAAGATGGGGCCTGGCTTCAGAAAGTGGGTCACCAGGGGTGTATTTGGGGGTTACCCCTGGTTCCAAGTCCCCTCCTCACACCCTCCTTCTTGTCTACTGTGAATGGAGCAGTCTTCGCTCACATGCTCCCAACACAGTGATGTCCCACCTCAGCACGGGGCCACGTGATGATGGACGGGTATCTCTGAAACTGTGGGCCCAAATGAGCCTTTCTTCCTCTACAGTGTTCTCCAAGGTATCTGTGAGTGATGAAAAGGAGTGGCTTATGTTTCCCTAACAGTGGGACAAATGGCTGATGCTCCCCTGACCGTGGGTTCCATTCTGTCTTGCTCACAGCTGTTTCCCATGAGCAAGCCTGACACACACGTGAAGCTTAGTAGATGAAGACAGTACCTTGTCAACCTAAAAGCTAAACTGTGTAACCTCAGGATGGATGACGGTGTTACTGAGTAGAACCAAAGCACGTGGTCATTTCTCCCCTTCCCAACACAGAAAATCCAAGTGTCCTTGACCTCAGCTCCTCTTTTACTTCCTCCAAATTGATGTGCGGCTGAGGAGTCACAGATTTGTGGGTCAGCCAAACAAAAACAAGGCCGAGAAATGATCCCAACCACCCTGGACTCGTATACTGTGGTGGTGGAAGACTGCAGCAAAGTGTAACTTCTTAATGACAAAGGTTGAAAGTTGTGTATCACAGTTTCAGCTTTAATATGTCCTACAATGGCACAGTCATTCCTATTTCCTGATGTATGGTCCAAGAAATAAAACGGTTGCGTCTTGTCTGCAGTGGTTTTATCTTAGACATAAAAACAGTGCTTCTGCGTGTGTGGGAGAGTGTATGATGCACATGCACACGTGTGTGTGAACATGAGCAACTGGCGGACTGTTTCCCTTTCTTCTAGTCATCATCCTAATCTGCAGCTCGGAGGAGGCAAGGCGCATTCTGCAGGCTGCAGCGGACCTGGGTCTCGACACGGGAGAAGTTGTTTTCATCCTCCTGCAGCAGTTGGAGGTAGGGGTTGGTCAATGGCTCTGTAGTAGAGGTAATAAGAACTGCAGGGGGTGGGGGGCAGGATGTGTTTAGGAACCAGATACTCACTACACCTCTAGGAGTCAGTACCCTCAAGGGTGGTCTTAAGGCCAGGGCTGGGGTTACAGCTCAGTCAGTAAAGTGCTTGACACACATCTCGATCCTTAGAATCCACTTTAAAAGGCTTGGTGGCCCACACTTGTAATCCCTGTTCTGGAGAAGTGTGGAGTGGGTGGCTTCCTAGGTGGGCTTTATCGTTACCCAGTCTAGCTTACTTGATGAGCTCAGGCCACTGAGACACCCTGCCTAAGTGACATCTAAAACAACACTCAAGGTTGACCTCTGACCCCCATACATATGTGAAGACTTAGGTAAGACCAGTGAGGTACCCGTCTCTGATCTCAGCACTCCCAAGTTGCCCAACTACTGTTTCAGACTGAGTCTTTGTTTGCTTATTTGTTTGTTTGTTTTATCTTCTGTAACAGAATAAGAAATGGAGGCCCAGAGAGGTGAAATAGCCTATCCAAGGATGCACACCTACTGTTTGTGTGTGTGTGTTCTAGCCCAGGGCCAGCCTCAGTATCTGTGCATACTACATTAAAGGCATCTGAAGGGGCCACGTGCCTTTTGTTCACTGTCTGTCTACAGTGTAGTTTACAGTCAGTGGGTTTTCCTTTCTAAAGTGGACTTGTTTTGTATTCAGAAGGAACTACAATGGAGCAAAGTCATGTAAAGGGAAGCAATAGTGATTGTATTCCTCCTCTTTTGTCAAGAAGCTGCCTCGGATTTCTCTGAATGGCTGGAATTCTGTCCCTCTCTACTTCCCAGGGCATCCTCTTCCCTCCATTTGTTATTGCCCTTCCCTTCTTCGCCTTCCCCTCGTCTCTGCTTGCAGAGGGAGGAGAGGATGGGGCAGCCCTTAGGATTTGCATGGAATCCCTTCCAGCCCTTCCTTCTTCCTTGCAAAACTATGATAGTCAGTTCCAACTGGTTTATAGTACGGGAAGAACACACAATGTAGAGTATACCATGAAGTGTTCATATAATATCACCCTGCTTCTTAAAACAACACAGAAATCCTTTTTGATAAAAAGATTTTCAGTTAGGCTTATGCTATAAAAAAATCAAGCTGCAGAGTAACTATATAATGTAATAATATCAGTTATGTAAAGAACACATACTTTGTATATGTACACACACACACACACATACACACACACACACACACACACACACACACATGTGTGCCTCTAGACATGCTGACACTGGGGAATTTAGGATCCATACTTGTCAGAGCAGATTGACATCTAGATGCTACTGACGGCAATAAACAGTGGAACCGCAAAGCACAATGGGACCAGGTGGTCCTACATGTGCTCCTTGGCAGTTTTTGCTGTTACATAAGCTTTGTGTTTTAGCTACTCGGTGCCCGAGTGTGTTTTTCCTTCTTCATTCTCTGGCTTCCTTTCTACTGCTTATGTGCTAGTTATAAAACATGAACCTAGTATTGCAGAACCTTCTGGAATTATTGTGTTTCCAAGAATTAGCATACAACAATTTAAGTTCAGTGCTGCCTTGAATGTAGTTGGGCTCCATGGGTCATTTCCTACATCATGGTGACATTTACTTTGTTACATTTTAGAACAGTTTTTGGAAGGAAGTGCTGACAAAGGACAAGGTGACACGCTTTCCCAAAGTCTATGAGTCTGTGTTTATCATCGCGCCCAGCACCTATAGAAGAGGCACTGATGATGATGGCTTCAGGAAGCAAGCCTACCAAAG
>NW_021604568.1:14596071-14596692 GCF_004785775.1 Grammomys surdaster | reverse complement strand
ATCTTCCATAGCCTAAAATAAACAGTAGTGTGTGATGTTCTTGTGTGATATCCATACCCGTGACCACAGAGGAGTCAGAATTATGGGATCGAAAGCTACCGGCCATTGCTATTTACTAACTGTGGAGTCTTTGAGTAAATAACCTAATTTCCTCATAGCTAGGTTTCCTCAAACATGAACTGGAATCCTCAGTGGCATCTACCTTCCAAGTTATGGCCTTGAGTGGGACAATACACTATGTTGACATAGCAGAAGAGATGCTAACGGAACCTCAGACTATGCTGATGGCCTTTGTCAGGAAGATGACGAGACTATTAGTCAGGACGAAACAGTCAAACAGGGAGCAGCAGAGGTCAGGCAAGCAGATGGGCTATGTGAGGGCAGACAGTCATGAGAGGGCACATCAGCCAGTGGGAACACGACTATGAACAGACAAAGAGCAACATGGCAGAATTTACTGGCATGAGGGGAAGCTACTTCCACTTTGAGGCCAAGCTGAGAAACTGAAGACAGGGGCTTGATGAGGAATGAGGGTCAGACTGTAGACCCAAGCGTGATTACGGTGTGTGTGTGCATGTGTGTGTATGTATGTGTATATATGTGTGGGGGTGTGCACGTGTG
>NW_021604568.1:14564437-14596061 GCF_004785775.1 Grammomys surdaster | reverse complement strand
GTGAGTGTGTAATGTGTTTATGTATGTGTCTATGTGTGTGTGAGTGTATATGTGTGTATGTGTATGCATATGCATGTACACATATGGGTATGTATGTATATATGTATGGGTGTATGGATGTGCTGTATACGTGTGTGTGTTTGTGTGTATGTATGTATGTGAGAGAAGATGGTTATTTATAGGGATCTCTCTGTTCCAGCTGCTGTAGGGGAAAAGTGGTGTCGTGAGTGTGGGTGTATGTTTGTGGGGGTGTGTATGGGTGTATGCATGTATGCATGTGTGTCTCATCCAGCCACGCTCAGGTTTCATCAATCATTTCACCCCAGGTTATAAATGAGTGAGCTGAGAGGTTACAGAGAGATCAGAGGGCATGTCTCTGCTCACACAGCCAGAAAATGACAGCCATTCTGGCTTCTGAGGCTTCTTACCCATGCCACGCCCCCTCCCCACAGATAGCGGATGGTCTCTGGAGTTGTTCTTGGTCTGAGCGGGCGATCTGGTTAGAAAACCGGGGCGCACAAGGAAAGGCGAAGACTTGGACAGCTAGGTTTGCTATCATCTGGCGTGTGGGAGTGAGGTAGCTCCCTCCCTTCTCAGTTAGGCTTGCCCTGAGAGCCTGGGAGCTCGGGGTATGCACACCGCATTTGCTTCTCTTGTTGAAGGTGAGCCCTTATTCTGCCTACCTGCACGACGCTCTCTTACTCTACGCTCAGACTGTGGAGGAAATGAGGAAGGCTGAGAGAGACTTCCAGGACGGGCGGCAGCTGATTAGCACTCTGAGAGCTGGTCAGATCATACTGCAGGGTAAGGTAGTCTTGGGGCTCAGGCTTCTTAGCCACATCCCTGTGGACTTGGAGATGCTGGGCATGTGTTAGAGTTTTCCTCAAAGGCCTACCTCGTTCTGTTAGGGAATATTTATGATCTCAACAAGATTCCAGTCTTCCATAGGGCATGTGAGCTTAGAACTTCCTGACTGCTCTGAGTTTCCCTGACCAGGGGATGAGGAGGCCTTTGATCCTCATGCTTGTCTTTATCTTCATCCCCCTGGGAACTCTCTTTCACACACAGCTTCCAACAATCCTCCTGCCCCTCCCCAGCAAAGGGACTTGCCTTTAGTACATATCTGAACAGTAAGGAAGGCAGTGTAATGACCCAGGAAGAAAAGGGCACCAGACCTTGTAGCCCTGGGTTGTGGGCCAAATCTGGCTCCCTTGCCTCTGGAAGGCAGACTTGGGACCCTGTACCTCTAGGGCACATGTGATAGGACCAAGTTACTCCTTTTCTAGGTGTGTGTGAGGTCACCAAGATCACAGAGCCAGGCACATAGTAGTTATTTCATACATGACAATACTGTGTTCTATTCTCAGTAGAGCTTAGTGCCAGGGCACGACTTCTGATTGAGATGTAGAACAGGTATTCTTCTCTGAAGTCTCTCCTCAATAACTAGAGTTTAGCATGTAGCAAGTAAGTACAGCAAACCTGCTGAAACTTAGCACCCTGCCAGAGCTTCAGCATCCATTAGAGTCAAAAGGAAGGGCCCAGACCTTTGCAAACCTGTGTCTCAGGGATGCTCAGAGGTGAGCAGCCAGCATGGCAGGGACCAGAGAGGCAGCTGTCTGTCCTTCATCCCCAGCCAGTGCTGCCCCGTGGTCATTCAGCTTCCAGTGCATTTTCTGATTTCATGGGAAGCAGTTTTGGGTGAAATGCATGCAATCTGGCTTAATTTTGAGCGTTTAGTTTTTTTTTTTTTTCTTGACACCGGATGACCAGTGGAATTTGGAGCTAAAGAGTTACACCTGCCTTCCCAGTGTAACTCCCACTTCTAAACCATCTTTTATTCACTGGTGTTCGACTGTGAATCCCGCTTCTAATCCATCTTCTGTTCACTGGTGTTCAGTGTTGACACTAGCTCATGTTCTGTGAAATGGCAAAGTCTGGCATTCATGTTTGATGGGATGGGTTGCCGGGTTCAGCCATGAGAGCCACGTTATCCTCACCCGGTATAATCTCTCTTTCCAGGAATCACTGGTCCTGTGCTTTTGGACTCCCAGGGGAAAAGGCACATGGATTACTCGGTCTATGCTCTACAGAGATCTGGAAACAGATCCCTCTTCCTTCCTTTTCTTCATTATGACAGTTTTCAGAAAGTAATCAGGTACCTCTGGTCACACCTGTAAGATTAATCATGCTGTAGAAAGAGGTTGAGGTAGGGGGACCAGACATTTGGGATTCAGTTCTAATCATTCCCCTAACAGTCTATTCGCTCAGGTATGTCCAAGCCGTGGCCTGTGGGCTGCACATATTTCAGGATAGCTATAAATGCAACCTAACATAATATTGTAATCTCACATGAGACCTGAGACATTTTCTGATATATATGTACACACAGACAAGCACAAAATCAGTTCTTAAGCGAGGACTCTGTAGGTGACATTGTGTTACAATATCAGAGCTTTGTGAATGCATACAGATCAACTTTGGGGCCTTATGGGAGTCTTGCCCAGACTGTGGATATGGCTCTTTTCAGGGTCCATGGGGGAGAGGTGCTCAGGAGCATAGCGTCCTAATTACACCTCCAGAAGGACTTTGCCTCCTTTGATGCCCCAGCTGGATCCTGTCCCCAATAGGGTCCAGAAGAAGCCCTGAGCCCCTGAGGCAGTGAGTCACAGGGGCAACTGCAGGCCTAAAACCACTTGCCTATAGAGTGTGACTCCCAGAAGCTCATGTGGAGATCAGGACCTTATGCTGTTCTGAGTTCCCAGTACTAGGAATTCCTACAGAAATCTTTGGTTTTGTGTTTTCCAGCTATAAACTAATGAGAAAGTGAAAACAAAAGCGAGTGTTTAACTCAGTGTCCGCCTCCCCACTTCTACTGTTGCTAATTCAGATTCCATGGGAAACATTTTCCCTCCCTTATTCTGTGGGAAAAGGAAATCCCAGAGTGGGCTGGCATAAAGAACAAAATAACTATAAAAACGAGATCCTGAGTATGATAAGAAAGGGTGCATTCCATGTAGCGAGTAGCGTTTGACCTGTGACCCATCAAGATGCTTGCTATGCAATAAGATCCGTCTATGTCAAACATGGCGGACACTTGTAGCGTTGGCACACGATCCTTTAAGTCAAAAGAGACATGGTTTAAGTTACAAGACTGTGGAATCTATTCTACCTGGAGGAAAAAGGAGACGTTGCCTTCTCTACATTACATGGTAGTAACATAGGTAGGTCTGAAATCTGAAGAGTCAAAGGGAGTTAGAAAACTACTTATCAAGTTACCAGAGGTTTGAATTAAGGGACTGAGGCCTGCTTGCTGGGGTTGTTTGTTTGTTTATATTTATTCATCTCTGTGTGTGCCTTCATGCATGTATGCATGGGATGGGATATGTGTTTGCCATGGCATGCATGTGTAGCTACAAGGACAACACTGGGGAGTTGGTTCTGATGGAAGCACCATGCGAGTTCCAGGGATCTAACTGGGTCACTGGGCTTCAGAACAAGTGCCATTACCCACGGAGACATTTCTCCAGCCCCTGGTTTGTGTGTTTGTTTTTTATGTATGCCTCGTGTTACCCATGGGGGGAGACAGGTAGGACAAACGCACTGACACTGACCTTTGTCTTCTCTGCTTTAAAGACTCTGGAAGAATGACTCGAACATCTCATGGCCCCACGGCTCCCTTCCTGAATATAAACTCGGCTGTGGATTTCATAATGACCTTTGCAAAACGAAGCCTCCTACTGTCGCAGGCAAGCATGGCAGCTCAGAGAAGATAGTGGGGTTGGTTTTACAGCAGCACTCACACAGGAAAGAAAACTTTTCTGTATGAGATTGTCCTGTGTTTTGTGGATAGTGAACAGTAGCAACCCTCCAGTCAGAACGGAAAGTGATTCCAGACGCTGTGAATATCTCCTCAGGACGCTATTGGCTGCCTTCCCTGTTAAGAGCCGTTAATATAAAGAACCTTGGCTCCTGAGATTTGAGTCCTTCCTTTTGGGAGGCGGAAGTATTCTGGGCAGGAGGATATGGCTGAACGGTTAGGAGCCTGGCTTTTTGAAATAGATTGAACATGCCTGAAGAACAACACAGTGGAGAGTGCATAGGACGTGTTCAACAAAAGTGTTCAAAATCAGTGCTAAATCAGTGCTATGTTCTTACTAGAGAAGTCTCTATTAACAAAGGGATGACTAGAGTTGCCATGGTAGCTAGGGTGGGGTGAGGAGCTGGCAGAGTAGGATCCCAGCACAGCCAAGTCTGAATGACTTCAGCATGTCACAGCCTACGTCGTATCTAGACAGCTTTTGAGACATCTGTTTGGTGGAACACGCTCACCTCTGCTCATAGGTGTGCCCGAGTAATGGCTGTTTCTTCCTCCAGGTATGACAGCGACTGTGACAGCCGTGATCCCCACGATGACATTCCTGGTTCTTGCCTCAGCAGCTGCCATCACAGGTCTTATGCTACGGAGGTTGAGAGGAAAAGTGCAGAGTCATCCTGGAGACACCTGGTGGCAGATCCGTTATGACAGCATCACTCTTCTGCCTCAGCACAAAGTGAGGCTACACACACTTTCCTTGTGACTTGCCAAGGGACCTCCCATAGGGACTTCTACACTAAGAATATAGGAAGGGGCCACGTCACTGATGAAGTGGGCAATCAGCGCAGTCTCATCTCAAGACCCGAGTTTAGTTTCTAGGCTACATTTATCTGAGAATGCTGCCCTGCAATCCCGAAAGTCAGTGATTTTTTTTAACCATCTAATTGTTTGTTAGTATCATGCATGTATACAATGTATCTCATTGTATCTATACCTCCATTTTCCCTCCACCCCTCTCCCCACAAATATCTCCTGGTTCTCTCCCAACATCATGTCCCCTTCACAACACTAAGACTATATGGGTAAATGTGTATGGGGCTATCCACCAGACACAGGAAGTTATCAGTGGGTGTCCACTCCACCCCAACGGTGACTTTCTTTCTCCCTCAGCAGCCCAAACCCCCAAGAGCAACTCCCAGCTCTATGTTGGACTTTGTAACTGGTCTGCTCTAGTGTAGGTCTAATGCAGTTAACCACAGTATCTGTGCGTTCTCATTCAGAGTCCAGCCTTGCATTCATCCATCTCTTATGACCTCTCAACCCGCCCACCAGGACGACGACATTCCCTGAGCCTCAGGAGCAGAAGTTGACGAGTATATATTCCATTTGTGGATGAAAGTCAGCTTTCAACTGTTTAGGAATACCTGACACTCCTCTACAGCTCCCCTCAGCTCCGTAGGGGGTGTTCAAACATTAAAGACAGTCCCCAGGGGCATCCAGTCCTATTCAAAACAACATTAACCCTTTAATCTACTGAGTGACACGTAGTTCATTTGCATAACAATTCTTACAATCTACCACCCATTGTAGACCAATAACAGAGGAAGGCACGGCAGAGGGTTGTCTCTTTGGTGAGGTTAAAGCCCTGAAGTGGAGAGTAACTGGAAGGCTTCTGAGAGGAGGTGACAGTACGGAAGAATGGATTGCTAATAGGGACAAGGAGAGAGGTCACATAAACATGACATGGTATGGGGTGCTGAAGGCGGGAAGATTGGCTGGTACCAGGTCTGGTAGGTTTCAGTGTCCTAAAACCAGGAGACCAACTTCTATTAGTCAGTTGCCTTCAAAAGTCTCCCGGGATTTGTGTTTCCTTGTCCTTTTCCACACACACAGCCTCAATTTAATTTGCTTGTATCTGTGCATTAATATTCACCTTAAATAGGACTAGGTTTCTATAGTCTGAAGATGCATTCTAGTTTGTTGAAGAGGTGCTGGAAATATTAAAAATAGAGCTGGCCTAGTCTCACTCAGGGAAAGGACTCCACCCCCACCACACTCCAGTACCCCAGCGAACACTGAATATAGGCAGTTTGCCCGTACTTAGTGCCTGTACTATCCACACTGGTGCAGCGGCCTACAGTGAGGCACACAGCAAGCAGAAACTCACAGTTTAGATCAGGAAGATCAGGGCTCAAGGCCTCGCTTTCCCGGATATTGACTACTATGTAATTCATCTTTATTACCTACAAATATACCATCCCCTGGGTACTTGGCCAGGCTGCTGAGAACAACTGAGCCGTGTCTTGTTTTCCAGCCGATCCATCGAGGCACACTTGTGTCAAGTTGCAACGTTAGTAATGCACCTTCTGTGAAGATTTCTGCAGATTGTGGCTCCTTTGTCAAGAGTCACCAGGATGAAGAGCTGTTCTATGCCCCTGTGGGGCTTTACCAGGTACTTCTGTGCATGGGTGTTAACATAGATTTCTGAAGCATTCTCCAGTTGAATTTGGTCAGGCAGACCATTGTGAGTACAAGGATAGGCTCCAAGCAAAATCCCAGGTGGATTTATGTCTCTTGATTGGTGTTTCGGTAACTTTGAGAGCTGAGACACAGTAAAATAAAAATGCAGGAAAGTATGTACAAATAATATGTGTCACCTAAAAAGTAACTTAAGAAATGTTTCTAAAATGAAGATTCTGGGTCAGCAGGTGCAGCCTGAGATTCCAAGTTTCTGACAAGCTTCCCCATGATTCCAGTGATTCAGTCAGGCTTAGAACTTCTAGCAGAGCCTTCTGTGGCGATGGCAATAACCCAAAACTGTGGTAGCCACTAGCTGCAGGTGATGATTGAACGCTAGCTTTTCTAGGGAAACTGAATGTTAAAGGTAATTAATTTAAATTTAAATAGCTAGGGAGCTGCGGGAGACACCTCAGTCAGGAAAGTTCTCACTGTGTGAGCCTAGGGACGGAGTTTCAACCTCCAGAATTCAAATAAAACAGCAACAGGATAGGGAGCGGCAGCCTGTAATCCTACTGACGAAAAGGTAGAGACTGACATCCAGCCAGTCTAGATGACTTGGTGAGCTTCCGGTTCAGTAAGAGACCCTGTCTAAAAATAAGGTGGAGACCAAGAGAAGACACCCAACAGTGACCTCTGGCACCATACCCGTGCACAGCTCAACACACACAACTTAAATAGTGACTAGTGGCAGTCTCGCTCGATAGGCTGCACAGTCTTAACAGTGTGGGTTTCTTTATCCCGGGACTTTAATTGCCGTGTGGGCAGTGATGCATCTGCAGTGTATAAGAGCAGGCACTACCCCTCCCCCATCCTTCCTATCCATTCCCAGGGGCCTTGTATGCCCCAGATAGCATGCTTAGTCATTCTTTAAAGTTTCAATCACCTTTGGGGGAAAGTTAAAAAGATCCTGGGAATGGAGGCAGAAAGTGCTGAGTAATCAAGGATCCTGGCTCTCAAGTGTGGTTTTAGTCTCTGGCCGTGTCCTGCCCCTGCTGCCTTCCCCACCCCGGGACAGGGAACCTTCTCATCCTTCAGGTTTCAGCATCATTTCTTCCAAGAACCTTTTCCTCAATCTCACAGGAGTCCCTTCCTCCGTGGAAATCCGGTCTCTATCCTAAAGTCCTCCCTGTTGCTTCCACACTGGAAGAGGCAGATCTGAGGTTGCCTGTTGGCTCATCTATATCTCGTCTTCTCTGTGTGCAGACCGCATTCTGTCTTCTATCCAGCTCCTACCTCATTGTTACATGTTTTTGTGGTTGGGTGTTGAATGATACTAAAAGCATTAGACCCAATAGGTGACAAACGTAAGGTATTGAACAGAAGCTTTATGTGTCAAGGATTACTTTTTAAATATTATGCCTTTTAACTGATCCCATCCTTCCCCAAACCACACAAGTTTGTTGATGGTGTCCCCTGACATTTTCCAGGGAAAGAAGTAGAGTCTGGGGGAAGATAAATGGAACTGTCACAACGGGCTTGGACTGGACACTTGACTCCAGACTTAGGACTTGAACCCACTATATTCTGTAACTCAAGTATATGTGCACAATATATATTATGCATATATGATAAACATAGAAGAGAGAGTTTGATCTTGGAGTTAGATATTCAGACTCTACCTGTACAACTACACACGTGTCACCATGGACAAGCTACCCAACTTTATCAACCCTATCCAGGACTGGGCTAGCCTCAGCTGCCTTGATGATGGTTGGAGACCTTCCTCCTGAACTGATAGGTCCTGGACCTACCACAGTGTCACCTTATGGATTGACTGATCAGTGGGAGCAGAATGCTGTCCCCAGAGGTGGCTTTGTCACCTTCTATGAGGAGTGATGTTTCTGGATCATCCTGAGTTGAGAACATTCTACTTTGGAGTTGGAGGGAGTGTTCGGTGGCTAAGAGCACTGGTTGCTCATCCAGAGGACCTCCGTTCAATTCCTAGCACACCCATGTCAGCTCACAAGCACCTGTAACTCTCACTCCAGGGAAACCTGCTGTCCTCTTCTGTTCTCAGACACTGCACACACATGGCCCACAGACGGGCAAAACACTCATGCATTTGAAATACTAAAATGGGAAAAAAAGAACTTTCTACTTTGTTTCTGATTTCAGGGGAATCAGGTAGCCCTCTGCTATATCGGTGACGAAGCAGAAGTACGGGTTAAGAAGCCAACTGTGCTGCAGGAAGTCTGGCTGGTAAGGGTCCTTTCTGCCCTGCTGCCTCTCTGTTCCCATTGGGAGAAGTGGCCTCCATCCCAAAGGTTCCGTGGTGTTTTTCCAGCTTGGCCTGTTACCCTTTCCCTGCTACAGAGGCTTCAGACTCAGACTCTTGGCCTTACACATCTTTTATGAGTGGTGATATTTCTAGATCTGACGAAGCCCGCTCAGTCAGTCAACAGATTCTCCAGCGCAGGAATGAGGATTAAAAGAAAAGAGACAATTAGACAAAACTGTAGCATGACCCCAGCCAGTTCTAAGGCTGGAGGCTGAGGCAGGTTTGTTTAACCCCACATTTCTTTTAAACCCTTTTAATTACTTGCAAGTATTTATGTCAGTTCTAGATTGAGGAACCAACGATACAATAGACACAGTCAAGGAACAAACAAGGCAATATACAGAGTCATGTGATTACCCTGTGATCACTCTTGCTGTTTCTAAGGGCTCATCAGGATGACAAAATATCTGAGCCTACTTCCCTGTCCTAGCCCACAGTCATATTCAAGCCTGAGGTCCACTTCTTTGTTTTAGCCTAAGACTTGGATTCCTGACTGAAATTACTTCTCTGTTTTAGCCTAAAAATAGACTCCTGACTGAACTTACTTCCTTGTCATGGCCCAAAGTCAGATTCCTGCCTAAAGCTCATTTCCTTGTCCTTGGCCAATGTCAGATTCCTGCCAAGCAGCCCCAAAGGCTCTCCACATAGATCATCCTGAGTTAAGAACATTCTACTTTGAGGTTGGAGAGGTTTTGTGGCTAAGAGCACTGGTTGTTCATCCAGAGGACCTAGGTTCTGGCTCTCACCTAACTCTACCTGGTCCCTTAACTTTTCCTGGCCTTAATTCTGCCCCTTTGTCCTCTGTCTCTGATGGCTGCCTGTTTTCCTTTTGAACTTGGATCTTGGGGAGGGTATGACACTTTGCTTTGTGTCAATGACCTAGGGTCACAAACCAGCATCGACAGCCACAACTAGGGAAGCGATGCAGGATCCGCCTGTGACGAGGTTTAGTAATGACCCATGGCTTAGATTAGACTTTGCTCACTCCCTGGTTTGCTCTCTAGACTCCCTGGGTTTCTAACTGTGCCAGTTATCAGTTATATCCCTATCCCTACAGCAGGCTACGTCACCTTCCAGGCATCTGCTCCTTTGCCTGTAAGATGGAAGGAGTTCTTTTTTCACAGCACCGTACGAATTAGCTCAAAGTGTGTAAAGCATGCATTAGCTCCCTAGGTGAAGGCATACGTAATGATACTGCCATCGTTGTTTCCAGATGTGTGAGCTAAAGCACGAAAACATCGTCCCCTTCTTTGGTGTTTGCACAGAACCCCCTAACATCTGCATTGTTACACAGTATTGCAAAAAAGGAAGCCTCAAGGTAAGCAGAAATATTAAATCTGAGGTTGTGCTTCATTAGACCCTGTGTGGAACACTGTATCCAGCTTTCTCCCACCCATTCATGCATGGTTCCTTTTGGTCTCATAGAGAGACCTGAATTACCTTGGGCTACCTCCTGGGTTTAAGGTAGAGTGAGCTGCCAAGGATTGGTTTTCTCTGCTCTGACTGGAAACCACATGAACTTGATTTAACCCTTTAGTCTCATATCAGACAAGAGAGTGTTCACAGAATTCAGAACCGGCTCATTTCCTCACACCGAGCCAGACAGTGCTATTTTCTGTGAAGATTTCCACTTAGGTACCACATCTCCACCTCACATTAGTTCCAGCCAAAAAGACATGCAGGAAGCTTGCTATGTGTCATCTCACTGTGTGTCGGCCCACAGTATGTAGCCCCACTGTGTGTCGGCCTACTGTGTGTATGCCCACAGTGTGTCGGCCCACTGTGTGTAGCCCTACTGTGTGTCGGCCCACTGTGTGTCAGCTCACTAGGGTGATGTTTGGAATAACTGTGTTTTCTAGGATGTTTTGAGGAACACCGATCATGAGATGGATTGGATATTCAAGCTCTCCTTTGCGTATGACATAGTCAGCGTGAGTAGAATATAAACTTACTTGAAGAGTACACAGATCAGAGTATTTTTCAGTTGTCCTCCATGGTGGTTAATCTGTTTTTGGCTCTCTTGAAGGCTCTTTGGGTAGTACAGTGACTCCAGATATGATCACTTCAAATGGATGTTCCTGGTTTTCTCATTTTCCCATCACATGTAAACGTGGAGCAGGAAAAGTGCTTTACTCTAAAGATGGAATGGATGCTGGGTGTGTCCAGTTAGGAAAGAACACGGCAGTTAGACTTTGTGGAAAACTTCTTATTCCAGGGCAAATCCAATTACCTGACCACAAGTTGAGGATGGGCCCTTCTTCTTTCTAGCCCTTAAATCCTTCACAGAGACTGGGGATCACTACCACGAAGCTAAAAAGGCAGCCCAGGGATATGAGAGGATATGAAAGCAAGAACAGTCTTTTTTTTTTTTTTTTTTTTTTTTGTACAGGGGTCTGTGAGGCTGTAATTAAGAGGAGAATGAAAATAATCACTGTAACAGAACACACAGACACACAGACACACAGACACATACCACACACACACACACACACACACACACACACACACATTATGAGGAGGATGCCATTATGCAAAAGGCATTTACCAATATTTTGTTTTTATTGACTTAATTCTTACAACAAGATATAAAGCACACGATGTTACTCTTGCTTTGCAGATAGGATATAAAACACTCATACAACTTGCCTCAAGTCTCATAGCTACTGAATAGCGTCAACAGGGTTCAAATCTAGGCATTTCCCACACCACACTATATATAGCCTGAAGAACTAGAGATTTCAGTTATGCTTCATAAGAGGGAAGATCCAGTCTCCTATGTAGGTGTCCATCACGGTATGGCAGGGAACACTCAGAGGAGGGTGGAGAGAGGTCCAGTTCTTCCATGAAGGCAGGGCGTATGCGGAGAGTGGGTGTCTAGATACAGAAGCCCAGGATGGCTCATGTAGGTGTACAGACGGTGGTAAGGGGTGGGGAAGGCAGGTGTTTAGATGAGAAGATGAGCTATTATATTTATCATAATAAATATGATCTAGCAACTTGAGGCTGATCTCCTCAAGCAGGACTAGCTTACAGCTGTCCTTTGTTTGCTGTGTGGACAAACAAAAGGGGCAGGAAAAGCACCTGGAAGTAGATCCTAGAGAGGAAGTTACTTCAACTAACCCATGGTAGAAACTGCCTGCTGGTGTAATCACCAGCCAGCTTTGCACCCATCAATAAACAAACCCCTTTAGAGGAGTCCCTGCTGGGTGCTGGGCAGGTGACAAGCATGGAGCCTAAGCTGTCTTTCTAGATAGAGGCTGTGGCGTTGACTCGCTCAGTGGCCTTGTTAGACTATGCATTTTCATGTGAGTGGACTGGCTTCAAAATCTTTCTTTCTCAAGGGTTTTACTGAGCTTTGTTCCCAAGGAATGAACTTAGTCTGGTGAGACTCTGACTTCCCAGGCTCCAGTAAAAAGCTGGCATCTTGTTGCCAAGCAAGGTAGACAAACACAATCTTCTCCATGATCATGTCTCCAAGGGTAACCCCGGAAAACCACTGTTATTATTGCCGCAGACCTTTAATGACCATCTGTCAAAAGTTTATTTTATGCTGGCACTTCTTGAAGATGGGCAAGGGCAGTTAAGACTGTCACATGCCAATCACTAAAACAAGCCTTCTTCTGATGTATATTTTACCAGCACTTTCTCTATATCAGGCGAGAGAGAGAGAGAGAGAGAGAGAGAGAGAGAGAGAGAGAGAGAGAGAGGAGAGAGAGAGAGTCCAAATAACCTACAGACAGAGTTAGGGGTTGAGTATTTACTTTGGATTCGGTTGGAGCGTGAGTGTAGAAGGCACAGAGGAATGAGACTCGTCTTCCTGTCCTCTAGAATCGCAAAGCAATGGGACGGGTCTTCATTTCTAACTAAAACAAGCCTTGATGAAGTCTGAGTAAAGAAGAGTTTGTCATAGAAACTGGCTTAGGGATTTAAGCCCCGACTCTGTTAATACTGATCACATGACCTTCACCATCCTGAGACTCAGAAATAGAGATCTTATCAGACCGTCTCCAACGGTTGATCTGACAGCTAAAGTACACAAAACGCTGAGCACTGTGGCTTCCTTCTAACAGATCGGAATCGATGCTAGCGCCTCAGTGCTAAGTGTAATTATTAGTACTCTCATTAATAACTCTAGGGTGGCTATTAAAAGCTACACTCTTAGATATCTCCCAAGAATTCTGTGGAATAATTCCGCACTATCTGAATGTGGTTCCACAAGGCACACGTGTTAATAATGAACCCTGAAAATGGAGCCCATCCAACTTGAGGTGTGTCTCAGGTAGGAAAGAAATCCACATTTGGTTTCAGGGCTTAGAGGGAAAAAAAAAAGGTTATATTTTGAAATGATCTTTAAATGCACGAAATTAAATTCACGGTATTATTAAAATTATTTTTTACTTGTTTAGCTTTTTATTTTTTTAAGATTTATTTATTTAATGTATATCCACTGTCGCTGTCTTCAGACACACCCGAAGAGGGCATCAGATCCCATTACAGATGGTTGTGAGCCACCATGTGGTTGCTGGGATTTGAATTCAGGACCTCTGGAAGAGCAGTCAGTGCTCTTAACCACTAAGCCATCTCTCCAGCCCTTGTTTAGCTTTTCTTAGGATGGCTGCTGAAAAAAAATAAAAACATACATGTGACCAAGCATTGTGTTTTGATCCAATGTTGATCTTACTAACCATTAATATTATTTGTTCCATTTTCAACAGGAAATTAAAATGAGGCCTAGTCAGGTTCTGGCCTGGCTGGTGTCAGAATGGGGTTTGTGGCTAGTTTGTCTTTTAAAGCCTGTGTTTTCTCTCATGCTTCTTTAAGCACCAGAGAACACAAACAGGAGAGAGCCAGGTGTAAGAGCCCTGGAGAACCTCCCAGAAATTTCCAGTAGAGCAAGTAGTACGGGTCATGGTCAGGTGGTAGAGCAGCCTAAGTGTATGACGTCTGGCCTGTGAGTCATGTACACACTCAGAGTTCTGTTTGTTCTCTGACAGTATGCACTATCAAACTGCTTCGTTAGGATGGAAAATAAAAACATGTTAACACCAGACAAGTCTCCTGCCTGAGGTGGGACCGACAAAGGCAAGAGAAAAACCTTGTGTGTCTCCGTGATGTGACACACCGACGTGTCTGTAAGGCCAGGGAGAGCTGCAGATCGGGCTCAGGTCTCACCAGACTGCATACTTCCGCCTTAGCCCGCTAGGGTGGATTCAGGTTCAGTTTTACCATCTCCTGTGGTGCTGTGGGGTTAACGAAACCCCTGTCTCCTGATTTAAGGGTGGGGTTAGTGCTAGCTCCGCTCTCCAGACCATTTACTCATTGCTATCTGTATCGGTCCACATTTCCAACGCAATATTGGCCCTAGGGTTCTGGCTGGAGCAAGCTTGTTGTTATCCAAGAGGATAAACATTTAGGGATCCTAAACCGTGCGCCACCTACTTGTGAACACGGAAACTGCAAAGATTGAGAAGAGTAACGGGTCTTAGGAAAGGTTAAATGTGAGGATGTGAAGGGCACGTGCGCATGAATGTTTATTGCTGTTTACTTGTTCACAAATCAATACCACGCACAGTCGCTATCATGCGTGTGAGGCACATGTGCACACCAATGCTTGCGGCTATTTGTTCACAAATCGATACCACAGAGTGGGGCTCCACAGACGACAAATGTCTGCCTGTCACGGCTTCCTTGCCCAGCAGAGGGAGCTGGAGCTGGTCAAGGCCAGGAGTTGGAATCCGACCTCAGAGCGCCCAGCCAGAGCGACCTCCATCACGGCCACCTGGCTCCCTGGCACGCAGGTTTCTCTCCCCCCTCCACTCTAGGATCATTCAGGATGGTCATGTGAGTTAAGCGCAGAAAGGGGTTTTTATTGCCCTTGACAGTCACCCTTGAAAGAGACATGTTGTTTGTTATTCACAGGTTAGCACCTGTTTCCTGAGGCAGGTGGGAGGGACCCAGAATACCCAGGCTGCCACAGGGTCACAATTCAGTGTTGACCTGTACCTAGACAGATTGAGCTTGTTGCTTTTCTTCCCACGATTCCAAAAATGAAGATGATACCTAGAGCTTTGACAGCAGTACAAAAACAAACAAACAAACAAACAAACAACAAAACAAAACAAACCCCCACCCCCACCCCCAAAGTAAGAGCTCAGAAATTCTGTTATTTCAGAATAAGAAAGGGCATTTGGACCTTTCCCTTTGACCTTCCTCTTACAACTCCATGTCTGCCTGAGGAAATTACAAACGCCAAGATCCCTTTTTCCAACTATGTCTCAGATATGATAGCTTTTTAAACAAGTTATTCCTACCTCCCACCTGCCTTCCTAAAATAAACCTTCTGTCTCCGTCCCAGACACTCAAGTAGCCCCTCCCGCCCATGGAAAGGCCCCAGTGCTCTGGAAAAAAACCCTCTTCCCTCCCCCGGTCGGCTGTGTGTTTTCCTGACTTTTTATAGCCTGTAAACATCTTCCACATTAAGCACGTCTCCTCGGTTCTGAGCATGCTTCCTTCTGGGCCCTAAATGCGCAGGCTCACTCGGCTGGAGGCATGTGTATGGACTCTGCTGCCAATACAGGCTCTTAGATCTGAGGCCCAGGCATTGTGTGTTTTGTAACTAGCAGCTTTCCCTCTGCCTACTGGTAGAAGTAAGATTTGAACTCAGGTTCCTGACAACGAGGATATTCTAATTTATAGCCGGGCTTGCCTTCCTGTTTTTTTTTTTGAATAGTCATAAGTAGTTTTCTCCTATTGCTACCTAAGTCGGCGTCACAGACAAGGAGCTGGTGGCTTTTCTAGAACAAGCACAGGCATGGAGTGTCTGTGCACTGGTTCTAGCAGCATCTTCCGGTTCTGTTTCCCATGCTTATCATTTTTCTTGCAGGGCATGCTGTTCCTCCATGGGAGCCCACTGAGGTCTCACGGCAACCTGAAACCTTCTAACTGCCTGGTAGACAGTCGTATGCAGCTGAAGCTCTCAGGATTTGGGTTGTGGGAGTTCAAGCACGGCAGCACCTGTAGGATCTACAACCAGGAGGCCACAGACCATTCAGGTAGCCATCGACAGAGCTTACATCCACTTGCTGTGGGCTAAATGGTCCCACTTGCATGGGAATCCATGGGTAGTTTTTCCTTCCCAGCTGATGGCACAAAGTTGTTTAGTTCATCTGTAGAGAGAGCGAGGGAATAAATCACCATGGGGGTGGCATGAATCTGTCTTTCTCAACCTTTGGGTCACGACCCCTTTGGCAACCCCCGTCCTCAAAAATATTTACATGACGATTCATAACAGTAGCAAAATTACAGTTAGGAAATAGCAATGAAAGTAATGTTATGGTTGGGGTCCTCACAGCATGAGGAGCTGTATTAAAGGCAGCATTGGGAAGGTTGAGAACCGCTGGTGAAAGGTCTGTGTTAGGAGACTGGTTCTCATTTAATCAGGCCACTGAAGCCATGATTGCTCTTCTCTTTTGTCCCTATGTCCCTTCTTGTTTCATTCCATGTTCTCAGTGTAGATGGTGAGATCTGCCAGGCTATCCTCCTTAGGGCCACCATTGCATTGAAGAAACACCGTGAACAAAAGCAACTTGGGCAGGAAAGGGTTTCTTCAGTTTACGCTTCTGCATCACTGTTCATTATCCAAGGAAGTCAAGACAGGAACTCAAATGAGGCAGGAAGCTGGAGGCAGGAGCTGATGCAGAAGCCATGGAGGAGTGCTGCTGACTGGCTTGCTCCCCATGGTTTTCTTAGCCTGCTTTCTTATAGAACTCAGAACCGCCTGCCCAGGTGTGGCCCTGCCCACAATGGGATGTGCCCTCTATTATTAACTCATAATTTTGCTCTATATCATCAACTGTTAATTAAGAAAATGCTCTACAGCCAAATCTTATGGAGGTGTCTTTCTTTCTTTCTCACTTTCTTTCTTTATCTTTTTAAAGATTTATTTATTTATTTCATATATGTGAGTACACTGTCGCTGTCTTCAGACACACCAGAAGAGGGCATCGATTCCCATTACAGATGGTTGTGGGCCACCACGTGGTTGCTGAGTATTGAAGTCAGGACCTCTGGAAGAGCAGTCAGTGCTCTTAACTGCTGAGCCATCTCTCCAGTCCTGGAGGTGTTTTCTCTATTGAGGTTTCCTCCTTTTGGATAACTCTAACCTGGGTCAAGCTGACATAGGACTAACTAGCACACAGGTCTTCTAAAGCTAGCTGAGAACAAGAGTGTGCTGTCTCCCAGGTCAGGCCTTAATTTATTTTTACATGATCCCTTTTCAATATACATATACATGCCCCCATATATATATATATACATACATATATATATGTATATACGTATATACGTATATACGTGTATATATATATATATATATATATATATATATAATATTATATATATTTGACTCCGGGTGTATAATTATGCACAGTAGGCAAACAAATGAAACATTTACTGATTTCAAAAATATAAAAAAATGTATTTTAACCAATTATTAGATTTGCATATAAGCTTATCAATTAATAAATAGAAATAACTATTTTACTATGGCACTGGGTAAACCATGAACTTGTTGGAGAGCATCCTCCTTGGTGATTTTCTCTATGTTCCTTCTTATGGACATTACAAGCTTTCCCAGGTAGACTCTCACAGCGCCAACTTCTCAGGATGCTCTGCCCTCTGTACCTCCCCCAGCATGAAAGGGGTTAGAGGTAACTTTGCTTTAAACCGGTACCCCATTGTTTTACAGAGCTCTACTGGACAGCCCCAGAGCTGTTGCGGGTTCAGGAGCTGCCCTGGTCTGGCACCCCGCAGGGAGATGTTTACAGCTTTGCCATTCTCATGAGGGACTTGATTCATCAGCAGGCCCATGGACCCTTTGATGACCTTGAGGCAGCTCCAGAGGGTAAAGCTGGAGTATGCTCACGGGGCTAAGGGGCTTGTGTGGGGAGGGATTGGAGGGACATGGTGGGAAAGAAATAAGAGATTTTGAGGACGGCAACCCACACACGCACACTCACACACATACACACCCATGGGTGTGCACACTCACTCCAAGTTGTGCAAAAAACACAACAAAAAAGTTAGGTTTTTAGACTATCATCCTCTGATGAAGCCAGAAGCTTCTGTGAATGTAGGCGGTTTCTTTTAAACCAGACTCCAGTGTCTTAGTTAGGGTTTCCTTTGCTGAGAAGACACACAATGAACAAGGCAACTTTTACAAGGGACAACATTTAATTGGGGTTGTCCTACAGGTTCAGAGGTTCAGTCCATTATTATCATGGCAGGAAGCATGGCAGGATCTAGGCAAACACAGTGCCGGAGGAAGAGCTGAGAGTTTTACATCTTGTTCTGAAGACAAACAGGAGAAGACTGGCTTCAAGAAGCTAGGAGGAGGGTCCCAAAGCCCACTCCCTCACTGACAAACTTCTTCCAACAAGGCCACACCTCCTCCAATAAGGCCACATCCCTTACAGTGCCAGTCCCTGGGCCCAGCATACTCAAACTACCACACTCCAGTTTCTACATTGGAGCTGGAATTTCCATTTACAGTGTTTATATTTTAATGCCTAAAATGTATTCTGGAACAATTCCTTAAAAGAGTACGTTAAGCACCTTTGTTTAACACCCCTGAACTAAAGCTTTTAAAGTAAATCCTTTAGAGCTAAATGAAACCAAGATCTAGCCAGGCACTCCTGAATTTGGAACCAAGCCGATGCACACCGCCACACCCCCTCACCTGAGCCCAGGGAGAAACTGCCCGAGTCTTGTTTGCGCTTGGCCACTACATTCTGAGACAGTCAACATGCCTCTCACTGTAACAACTGTAGGCTGGTCACATGGGCCTGTGTCTCCACAATAGTGTAGCTAGGAAGAATAGTGTGTGTACTTGGATGTTACGGACAAATACACTTCTATTTGCTTCTCATGCTTTTTTACAAATAAACCCAGGTACTTGTGCATAGCAGCCCAGTGGCTCGCACACTCTATTGGGTGGTGGAATAACCTGGAAGCTCACTGAAATACAGAATTACTGTTCTCCCCTTCTCTGGCTCAGGTTTCTGGTTCAGCAGGTCTGCAGGAGGCTTGAGATTGTACACCTCCAATAGAGTCCCTGCTAAGGCACATTTGAGACGAACTGGACTTGGTCTCATTGTCTTTGGGCCGGTAGCTAAAATAGCTCTGGAGTACTGTTTTAAGCCCTTCTCCAAACATGGGAAATATGGGAACAGGCCGGACCAGAAGTATTTACTCAACCTCCCCCACCCCAGGCCAGTGTCCTGCCTGTTTGCCAAAGACAACCAGTAAATGCTTCAAAGTAGCTAATGCCATGTAGAAATGATTGCGTGGAAATGTCACGTACATGTTGCTAGCTAGCAACTCCACCTCCCAGAGGTACTCTCAAGGTTCATTATATCTGATGAACTCTCTAAGGAAGTCCTTAGAGCTAAATCCAGGGCAGCAGAAAGCCGTGTCATCTTCTCTTTCCCCTTCTGAGGCCATTGCCATCCTCGATGTGTGAGTTTTACTTTGGAATGCAAAACACAATTGTTTAAAAGTACATTTTTAAGGAGTTGTTTCAGAACGCATTTTAGACATTCACATGTATACTCCAAGGCAAAGCTCACACGCAGTTCTGTTTTGCTTTAGACAGAATCTCACTGTGCCACTTTAGCTGGCTTGGAACTCACTATGCATACCAGGCTGCCCTCCAACTCGAAGTGATCCTCTTGCCTCAGCCTCCTCAGGCCTGGGATTTCAGGAGGGCACCACGAAGCCAGCTATGTATAGTTTGTAAGCATGATTTGTGTCATATTAGGCCATACTTCATTTAGATTGCCTTAGTTTCTTCTGTCTCAGCCTTCTGCTTAGATGTCACATTGTGTTTAGTTTCTTTCATATGGGTCATTAGCACAATTCCTCTGCCCCCCAACTTATGACCTTGAAATTTTTGAGGAGTACTGATCAGACTTGTTTAACATCTATATGATCTGTGTTTATATCTATGTGTGTTTGCCTGTGTATTTGTGCATGTGTGTGTGGGTGCACATGCCTGTGTATGCTTGTGTGGAAGACGGAGGTGCTATCTATAGCTCCCCAACTTGTACATCAGGGCAGGGTCTCTCACAGAACCCAGAGCTCGCCTTTATGGCTGTCCTGCCTAAGGAGCTTGCTTGGGAAAGTCCCTGTCACTACTTTGCAAGAGCTGGTATTATAGGTCACCACACCCATCAGTAATTTACACAGATTCTGGGAATTCATGGCAAACGCTTTACCCAGGGAGCCATCTCCTCAGCCGCTGGTCAGAAGCTGTGCAGATTGCTTCTCATTTGGAATGTCTGACGTTTCCTTTTTCTCATGGCTGTTCTGGGGTTATGTGTGCCGGGGAACAAGCTTGTTGATGTGAATTGTCACTTCTGTGACACTGCCTGTTCTTAATGATGCAACTGTGAACATGCCAGTCCAAGTCAAGGCTAATTTTAGTGATGGGGGGGGGAGGGAGGGAGAGAGGGGGGGGGGGCGGGAGAGAGAGAGAGAGAGAGAGAGAGAGAGAGAGAGAGAGAGAGAGAGACTCCGCTGTAGACTTTTTGATTTTATCCTTCCAGGTTGGAAGGAAGTCACTATACCCCCACTCAGTACTACACCTCCACTCAGTACTACACCCCCACTCAGTACTACACCCTACTTAGTACTTCACACCCCCACTCAGTACTCCACATCCCTTACACAGTACCACACATCCCCACTCAGTACAAGAAGCAGGCCGTTCTCTAAGCAGCCCTGGCTTCATTCTTTAGATAGTGATACTTAGACAGTATGTACGCCTTTTCTACTGGAGTATGGCTTCTAGCCCCTATTTGGTAGGTGAGGATATAAATGTATATAATAACCCATATTTGAACATACAAGATACAGGCACACATCTGCATCTCTATTAAGCTAAGCCTGAGTTCATAATGACACGGCCAACTTGATCTCATCATGGTCTCTGGCTCTCCAACTTAACCATCAAAGGAGCCTTTCTCACTGAACCCAGAGCCTCTTAACAGGACCACCGGAGAAGTAACTGCAACATAGTAGCTGAGAAAGGAAGAATTGCCGGTAGCTCCTTTTGTCTTCTTGCCTTATTTCAGGCCTTATGGAGGTTCCCCACTTTCTCCCGCCCTGTTTTTAGCAAAGTCACTTACACATAGGACCATTAGACTCCTTCTTTATGTCCTGAATCCCATTTTTCAGCTTCTCTCATGTCCTGATTGATGTATTTTTACAAAGCAATGTATTTATTTCTTAAACATGACTGTACTATGAGCTTCCCTAGGTATTACCAAATAGTCAGTGCCTGTGCGCCCATCACTATACTGTCAAACAGAACATTTAACTACTTAACCCTCTCCAAAACTCTCAGCCACATCTGGACTAGAATTTTGCTTTTCTAGACCTGATTACCAGATCATGCACACACACCCTTTCATGACTCTCTTTTCTTAGTAGCATGCGTTTGTTGTTTATTTATATTCTGCAACATAGTGTTTTATATTAAAATATGTATACATTACTCTCAAAATACTTATTTTTAAAGGGGATGGAATCCTTAACAAACGCTGCTAGAAGCCAACAGAGAAGTGAAAGGAAGCAGGTTTATATAACTGGGCAGATAGGGAGACAGTAGCATTTATTCATGAAAATCACTTTTTATGAAGCATAGGATACAAAGTTACATGAAGCACACTATGGAGAGTTGGGTACCACACGCCTCTCCATTTGTGAGATCACTCACAAAGGGTATATTTCCAAAGCCCCTGTTTGGAGACTGATGGGTCAGAGGTCGTGTCTACATTTCCACTGGACTCTTTAATTTTCTAGAAGGATCTAGAACATCTATGCACATCTAGATTATCCCGGAATTCAAATATATTGTTTATCTTTGTTTTTAAACTGGAGAATGCCATCACCATTTAGACAGTTGTATCTTGAGCGTCAAGACTATCTAACTTGTTTATCCAAACCCCAAATGGGTTTCAGAAATCATCAGTTGCATCAAAGACCCCCGGGCACCCATTCCACTTCGGCCGTCCCTGTTAGAGAATAAGGGTGATGAAAGGATTGTGGCCCTGGTGAGGGCATGTTGGGCTGAATCTCCAGAGCAAAGGCCCACCTTTCCTTCTATCAAGAAGATGTTAAGGGAAGCCAGTCCCAGAGGGTAAGTTAAATGTGCTGTAGGTTCTTCCTTCTCATCATGCAGTCATTGAGAATTGGAAAATAATATTATGTCTGTGACCTATACAACTCTCTCCAAAACTCTCAGCCACACCCAGGCTAGAATTTTGCTTTTCTAGACCTTATTACCAGATCATGCGCATACACCCCCTTTCAGGCCAGCTCCCTCTACTTAGTAGGATGTACTCATGTTCATTTATGTTGTTGTAACAGTCTGTAGGGCTTTTCTCTCCTCTCTTCCCTTCTTTCCATTCCTTTCCTTCCCTGCCCCTCTTCTCTCTCCTCCTCTCCTGGGTCTTACCCATCTTCTCCTCTTCTCTCTCCTCCTCTCCTGACTCTTATCTTTCTTCCCCTCTTCTCTGTCCTCCTCTCCTGTCATCATGTTTCCACTTAATGTCCCCCATATGCAGAGTTCTCCATGCTGGCTCAGGTGGAGTGCTAGAGTCTTCAATCTATTTTGTGAACGTGGAGCAGACATTAGCAATGCCACTGCCCTCTGGGCCCATTCAGACATCTCTTGTCAGTCAAGGCTTTTTCCCAGGCCATTTTGGCAATGCCTTAGTATATTTTTCAAATTATTATTCTAAGAGTCGTAACTAATAATTTGGTGTTGGACTATATGATAGAAATCACTTAGCAACTTTAGCTTATTGTTCATTTGTTTTCTTCTTCAGGGCCTTGCGTGTGCTAGGCAAGGGCGTACCACTGAGCTAACTCCAACCTGATAGTTGGTTATTGAGCCTACCTCTCAAATCCCCTTTTCAATACCAGCTTCCTACACACCACACTGATAGTATCACCTAAAAAAGTATTTATTTATGTGTATGCGTGTCAGTAGATACCAGAAGTTGGTGTCAGATTCCCTAGAACTGGAGTTGCAGGTGTTTGTAAGTTGCCTTGTGGCTGCTGTCAACCAAGCGGAAAGCACCATTAACCAAGCCTCTTTCCACGCCCATAATAGTATCTTTTTTTTTTTTTTTGAGATACATTGTTACTATGTAGCTCTGTCTGGCTTGAAACTCCCTAGAATCTCCCTATTTAGACCAAGCTTGTCTTAAACTTACTCAAACTCGCCTGCCTTTACGTCCCCAGTGCTGGGATTAAAGGTCTATGTTGCCACTCCTGGCCTGATGCTATAGTTTTTAATACATATTAAATGTTTAATTTTAGCTCGAGGAGGCAGAAAGAACCTTACTTTGAAAGTGTCTACTTCTAATTTGCTTATTTAACTTGGCATTGTCAGCACGATAAGCCTGTGTTCTTTTCCAAGTCACAACAGTTTTATTTAATTGCTAATTTTCATATTATTTTAATGTACATGAAATATTGGTACTAATGGTATAAAATATGTTTCAAAATATGCATACTTTGCCAACTAACATAATGTATCTTAGATTGGTAGATATGTCCTTGAATTTTTCCTCAGACAATATGGTCCCAGCATTAAGACAAACTTATTTCCTCTCTGAATCTTTGTCTTCTCATCTAAAAGGTGAGGGATTTAAGCGATTTCATGGGGACATTTCTGGAATGGAGTCCTATGGAATCTAAACATGATCTCATGTTGGACAATCTGAAAAATGCCCATTCTGTAATCTGTACCTTTTGACTTGGTTGTAACCATGGGAAGGAGCATGTTGGGAAGTAACAATGAACCACCAAAGCTGCAAGGCTCAGCCCTAGGCGGTTTATCCATATTAGCTCCCGGGAAATCCCCGAAAACCACACACAAGGTACATTTTTCAGATGAGTAAACTGAGACTCAGAGGAACAAAGGGCACAGCTTCAGCTCAGGGCCGGGGACTCACTGATGCCATGAGCAGTCCTTCAGTAGCACATCCTAAGGACAAGAGATGTCTTTCTGAGATATGTATTTGGGAGTTGTGTATCCACTGTGGTCCTGTGGTTCCTGGGAGAGGATGCTAATATCTATGTTTTTTTTAAAGCCGGGTGAGCATCTTGGAGAGCATGATGGGCAAGCTGGAAATGTACGCCAATCACCTGGAGGAAGCAGTGGAGGAGCGGACCTGCCAGCTGCTGGCAGAGAAAAGGAAGGTGGAGAAACTCCTGTCCACCATGCTGCCAAGGTATTCAAGAGCAACGGTGGGCAGGCAAAAAACAACTGGAGAAAGACGAGTCACTCCATCTTAGTGGCTCCAAGCAGGAGAAATATTTCCAATTTTTTTGTCTAAGAGAGTATCAAGACTTGTAAAAGGGGGGCAAGCAGGGGGAGAAGTGGAGGGAGGGATTGAGGAAGGGATATATGTATATGCACATGTATATGTATGTATGCATGTATGTATGTATGTATGTATGTATGTAGGTGTGTATGTATGTATGTATGAATGTATGTATGTGTGTGCATATGTATGTATGTGCAAAAGTTGGCAAGTTGATCCACTTGCTATTGAAAATACAGGCAGACTTTCCCGAACCACAGAAAATGAAAGTGTGGCTTACGTGGAAAGTGGCGATTGCAGCAACAGGATGTAGCCACTAGATGGCAGGCTAGCTTCATGTCTTGCCACTAACACACACTGCATTTGCCTCTGAAACCTTTGCCTAGTTATGTGCCCATGGCATCAACTTAAAAAAAAAAAAATGCTTCGACTTTGGTTCTTTCCAGATAGAAGCATTTACCTTTGAAATGCTTGTACATTTGCATTCCAACCCAAAGAGTGGGAGTGGAGAATATTTATTTATTTATTTATTTATTTATTTATTTATTTTGAGACAGGTCTCAATATATAACACTGGCTGTCCTGGAACTTACTGTGCAAACAAGTTTGTCTTTGAACTCACAGAGATCCACCTGCCTCTGCCTCCTGAGTGCTGAGATTAACGGCACAGATCTTTCTAGAGCAGCGGTTCTCAACCTGTGGGCTGGGACCCCTTTGTCAAACTTCTGTCTCTAAAAGTATTTATATTACGATTTGTAACAGTACCAAAATTATAGGTGTGAAATAGAAATGAAAATAATTTTTATGGTCGGGGTTCCCACAACTCAAGGAGCCCTATTAAACTGTCTCGGCATAAGGAAGGTTGAGAACCGCTGCTCCAGAGCACAGGGGGTGGAATACACCGTAAGAAGAGGACAGTTGGCTGAACTATTGGTCTGTGGATTGTGAGCTGTTGCATTCATTCTCACACTGCACACCAAATCTTTACCACAAAACTATACCTGTACTAGAAGAAATGAGATGTTTTCAGTGAGAAACTGTTTTTTTTTTCGATTTGAGTCTTTTATTTATAAATGTACATTTACTATAAAAGCTGTTGCATCTTAGGCAACTTTTCATTTTTAATCTTTTAAAACTATTTCTCAGAGGTATTTTAGAATACATATTGTAAGTGAAAGTTAGTGTAACCGATACAAACGCCACCCATCCAGAACACGGACATCTTTTTGGATGGACTCACATCAAATGGTGGATCATTTCAGCTCACCGAATCTTATGCCATGGCTGGTAACTAGAATATGTATCATGTTAATGAGGCTACACAGAACGAGGGACAAATCTCATGTAAATTTACTAGTGAGAAACAGAGTCCCCCATTTCTGTCCTTGGGAAAGAAGCATTTGGAGTCTGAAGGGGAGAATCAGCCTTAGTCCCATAGGACCGATAAATCACTCACTTGCCTCGTCTGGTTTTTAAACAAACACATTTACATTATAGCTCCACACAACAGAACATTTCCTCCCCTCCCTGGAATCTCAAAGATTACTTGAAGAGAGATAGAGTATAGTCTTTCATGCTGCATTGGAAAATGACAAGATCTAGTCTGCCGTGGGAGACTATTTTTAACAAAGCCATTTATGTGACCTGTTCCCGATCTCTACCCTCTCCTGCAGGTTATAGCTACCCACTTAAAAAATCTCTGTAAAGAAAACACAAGTGAATAAATGCATGTCACAAAGTCCCTCTAGACAGCAAGTTCAATAAGTAAAAGCCTGGCCCACCAAAGCCAAGATCCGAGGAAGCAGAAGCAAGCAGGAATTTGTTAAGACTCACCCTTTCTCTGATTTCAGCTTCGTTGGAGAACAGCTAATAGCTGGAAAGTCTGTAGAGCCAGAACATTTTGAGTCTGTCACCATCTTCTTCTCTGACATCGTGGGATTCACAAAACTGTGCTCCCTCAGCTCTCCCTTGCAAGTGGTGAAGCTTCTCAACGACCTGTACAGCTTGTTTGATCACACGATACAGACCCATGACGTATACAAGGTGAGTGGAAGAGATTCACTGGGCTGTGATGCGTACAGACTCCCCAAGGTGGACAGAGGCTGAGGAATAACAACTGAGGCTTCCTGGCCTCTATGAATATCCATTCTCCATTCGTTATTTTAATCTCACAGAAAACATGTTTGAAAGGAGGCATTGGCCAGTACCGAGTGTGTGTCTTTCAGATCCTGGGAAGCTCAAAGCTGCTACCTTTAGATCCTCCATGGCTCTCATTTTTG
The DNA here is from genome assembly GCF_004785775.1 of Grammomys surdaster. NCBI lineage: Eukaryota > Metazoa > Chordata > Mammalia > Rodentia > Muridae > Grammomys > Grammomys surdaster. The sequence continues at coordinate 14,569,775 of NW_021604568.1, read as the reverse complement.
TTGGTATGATGCTTGCTAAGGGAGAGATGGCAGGTATGGCCTATATGGTGTTACTCAAGGGGACATATAGACATGGCCCCCCAGAGTGAGAGGGAGATGGAGGAGGACAGGAAAAGTGGTGACGATGTGACTTTGTGTGTGTGGAGATACTAATGCTGCTCTGTGGGTTGTTAGACCTCTTTGTGGGGAGGGTCAGACCATGGTTAGGGAAGTACTATGTGTACTGTGTGCATCCACACGCCTGCTAGGTAGCCTCAACTGTTCCCAACTGTACACAACTTTCCCATGATGCCATGCCTTTGCCTCTACCTCTACCTATGTCCTGGGACTGACAAGGTTTGAAGGTCAGTGTGGCCATGTCCCTGAGTGACAGACACTCAGTGGGCTTCCTCTAGTATTCTCCATAAGTGACAAGTATTCAAGGGTGAAAAGATGGCACAATGTGCCTTTAAGAGCTCATCTCCACTCCTGTTCTGCCTAGGACAGTGTCCCCTGGAATTTTTCTCCTCGCTCTCTCTCCCCAGGGTTACTTGGCATGGGTATTACACCTGCTTTGTATTTGTGAAGGTTGTTCTCAGGAGAGGAAAAGCGATCTTGGACCAAGTTAGACTTGTTGAGTAATTGACTTTTGTAATTTTTGGGTCCCACTACCTCACTAATATAGTGCCTTCCCATATCATCTTTGTGTTCTACTAGATACAACTGTGTCGGCAAAAGCTTGAAGCCTTGGGCTTCTAGGAATCAGTTACTTCTATGCCAGTAAGGACTTTGGTCTTATTAAGAGAGCGGGTATAGAGGGGCACAAGTGATACAAATGTCTATATGTGTGTGAGTGAATTCATTGACCAGTGTAAGCGTTTTTTACATCCTTGTGTGGCATGAAGACATCTTGAGTTGGCTAATATGGACTCCATTTGAGGGAGCCACGTGATCCTTCAGGATTTACCTGACTTATAAGTGGCTGCTGTCTAACTGGTTCTGACCTTGGATTGGGGAAATATGAACCAGGGTTATCAGGTCTCAGAGTTGCAAACAATGTGGGGAGAAAGAATGTTTGTGGAAGAATCTGAGCAAGAACAGACACAAGAAATGCTGGATTTGGGCAGAGAAAAGATCAAGGAGTTGATAGCTCTGCAGTGTGAGGCTCAGGAGCGAGACTGAGAAGGGGGATCCTCTTGTCTAACCCCATTTCCTCCTTTGCTTGGTGCCTCCCTCACGGAAACCTAAGCACGCTGTGTTGTATCGTTTCCAGGTTGAAACCATCGGAGATGCCTACATGGTGGCCAGTGGGCTTCCCATCCGAAATGGAGCTCAACATGCGGATGAGATTGCCACCATGTCCTTGCACTTACTCAGTGTCACCACCCACTTCCAGATCGGTCACATGCCTGAGGAGAGACTCAAGCTTCGGATAGGCCTCCACACAGGTAGGCCGAACTGGTGGCCAGTGACAGAGCGTCCATGCCTGACTACAGCGGCTCTGGGCTTGAGCCATGTGTCTGAGGCTTTCAGGAACAGTCATTAAATGATTATAGGGCCAAGGGACCACAGAACTTGTATATACTTCCAGTCAGCTGAGCAGCTTTCTGCAAATGAAGATGCACGGAACGTCTGAGCTGCTTTAAAACCCGAGGCAGGCAGAGCATGGGAGCCATGCTGGGCTACATTTTCTTCATGCGTCCCTTTTGGTGTCCCTTTGGTTTTCTCTCTCTCTCTCTCTCTCTCTCTCTCTCTCTCTCTCTCTCTCTCTCCCTCTCTCCCTCCTCCTCCTCCTCCTCCTTCTTCTTCCTCTCTCTCTCTCTCTCTCTCTCTCTCTCTCTCTGTCAAACTAATGGGCTTATGACCTGCAGACGAGTGAGTCCTACTTGGTTTAGTATTATTTATTACTTTAAAAAAATATTGATGAAATCTTGCAACACAGCTGGGGTTGGCTTCCTGTCTCAGCCTCACTGTAGGTCCAGGCTCATGTCTTGATACCCTTTTGAGAAAATGCTTCATGGTTTCCTTTTGCATGAGGTTCCCCACCCCCACCCAAATTATGTAGCCATGATCCTACTGTCCAATCGAAAGCAGACCTGTTCTCCAATCAGAAGTAATCCCTCAAGTTTGTGCTGCTGTGGGCTTTGTATACATCTGCACCTCGTGACTAATGTGGTTAAGGTGTGACTTGATTTCTACGAGAAGCGCTCATGGTCCAAAGATGCTTTGCAGGCACTCAACTATCCATAATGTCAAGCATTGATCCAGGGGTTACTTAAATAAATACTTGTTGAATTAACATCCACTGTGGATTTGATGACTTGTGTGCAGTCCAGCCTTGAAAAAAGCAGGCAGTTAGACCCTTCCATTGTTCCCTCCTTAGGTCCTGTGGTGGCCGGTGTGGTGGGAATCACCATGCCCAGATACTGTCTGTTCGGAGACACTGTGAACATGGCATCCAGAATGGAAAGCAGCAGTTTGCGTGGGTATCATTTGCAGCACGCTGCAAGCACACTATCCCTGTCTCCTAGTCCTCTATCTTTGATCAGTGGGTATTTTTAGAAGACTCATTTGCATTTTGTCTCGTTTTCCATCTGGAGGATAAAATCATTATTCCCAGGAGTCAACCTGAGCCCCAGCTGTGTAGACAGAGATGCTTTTCCTTTGTGTGTACAGGGGAGCTACGTAAACACATGTTTTTTCTTTCCTTCTCTCTCTCTCTCTCTCTCTCTCTCTCTATATATATATATATATATATATATATATATATATATATATACACATATTTTCTCTATAGCTCTCCACCTTATTATTCATCTTGTTTTTCGAGCCAAGGTCCCACCGAAGCTGAAGTTTCCTGACTGACTGGGCTGGGTGACTTGTGAGCTCTCAGGTTTACAGTAAAGAAGAAAGCTGGCTGCTTAGGCGGGCTCCAAAACTGTTTCTACTTGAACCTTTGGTTATGGTAACATTTTTAGTAGTAAGTCTTCAGCTCGTTCCAGGAAGTTGAAGAAGCCCAGTGAGCCTCCATTCATGGGGGTCATCAACTTGCAGAATGAGCTGGTTCTCTGTGTTCCTAACCTATGTGTCCCAGACACGGGGTATAATTTTTACTTTAAATTTGTCTGTCTGTCTGTCTGTCTGTCTGTCTGTCTGTCTGTCTGTCTATGGATCTACCTACCTACTTACTTACCCACCTATTACCTATCTAAAAGGGTCTGACTAAATCTCAGGCTAGCCTGGAACTCATGATGTAGTTAAAACTGGTCTTGAACTCCAGATCCCCCAGCCTCTGCTTCCCATGGGCTGGGATTACGATGATCAGGATGCTCAGCTATGTGCTTTGTTTCACGAGAAGTTATAGAAAACAAAGATTGAAGTAATGTTGGTCCCTTCTCTAAAGAAGCCCCCGCCCACCGACTCTCCCAATGACAAGATGGTGACTAGCCAATGTCTGGTTTCTGGCAGCTCTCCGGATTCATGTTTCCCAGAGCACTGCAGGAGCTCTTCTGGCAGCAGGAGGGTACCATCTGCAAAAGAGAGGCACCATTTCAGTCAAGGTAAGGCCAGGTTGAACCCTTTCTCACCTCCCCAGTCTGTGTCCTTGATAGACACTGGCTGTCTGGGTAGGGATGGACACATAGAAAAGGAAGGGTTTGGGTTGTAGCTCAGTAGGGGGTGCTTGCCTACCTAGCAAGTATGAGGAGCTAGGTTCATTCCCCAGGACTGCCAAAGGTGGGGGCCTTGAAAAAGGAATCTAGTGAGAAGAGAGTGACAACAACTCTCTGGTGCAGGTACACAGTGCCCTCCAGCAGATAGATAGAGGACCTCTGGACAGCGGCATTGCAGAACTTCTTGGGATGATGTCCTGTCCCTGTTTCTGGTCTCACCAGAGGACTTAGCTGTGCATGTGGAGACAGGCATGGAAGCAATGCAGACCATCCAGACTCTATGTACACTTATGTGTGAGGTGCTTTCCTCAGTCCCCAAGTCACTCAAAATCCAGATTTTATTATACTTTAAAATCTGGGGGGAGGGGCAATGAACTTTATTCTTTGTATGCCTTTCCACAGAAGAACATGGCTGATGGTCCATGTAGTCACCAGGATTTCATATATAAAGACCTATTTCTCTAAAAGAGATGGGTCCTGCTGCCTATTCAAGCAAGCCAGACCCAGCCAGGTTTCCCTGTCAGCTACTCTTCTCTTGCTCACTTGACACTTCCTTCCCTTCCCACAGGGCAAGGGAGAACAGACAACCTTCTGGCTGAAAGGCAAAGATGGCTTCACTGTCCCGCTCCCTGAGTTTACTGAGGAGGAAGCTAAAGTTCCTGAGATATTGTGAGGTTCTCTTATGATGTTTGCAGAGCCCCACTAATGTCTGTGGATATCCTTTTGGGTGGGTGGGTGGGTGGAATACATCCAGCATTCCTCTGAACAGTTGTAGTTCTGTGGCAGTGAATTAATGTCCCACTAGATGGTGCTGTCTGACTGGTGTGCCATTCTCTTCCAAACTTTGCTCCCAGCCCCCCAGCTAGTGGGCAGTTGGAAGAGGAGTCTATAAGGAACTCATGTCCAGGGGTGGCCAGCCACAGAGGCTTTAGCATCACAACTAATGAATTTGCCTAAAACCCACTTCCTCCTGGGAGAGAGAAAGAGGCTATGGCCTGGCCAACAGCCTGTCATACTTCACTCCTTCTCTCCACACTTCTTTCTCTGCACCTTTTACATCCACAGCCTATATGGTTGCTTGTGAATGCAGAGAAATTCATATAACGTGCTTCCTTTGTTCTGTTGAAACACCAAGGAGTGACTAGTGAGACCCATGGGACCAGTTAGATTTTCTTTGTTGCTGGCATGCACTGTGCAGATATTTTTGAGTACTGTATTGAGAAACGAACTACCTTTTGTTTTCTTGGGGAGCTTTCACGTCAATATTTACAAAAAATGTTTGGTATAATTCTTGCTGTTCTTCATGACCAAGGGAAGACTTCTGGGTATTAGCCCATCTTTAGAACCACCCTGGAGTGTTCCCTTCATTTCTTCCCCGAGGTACAAGACTAGTTTCTCTGACCTTCAGACACTTTCTTTCCTTGTTGAAGTTCTGGTGAGAGGCTCTGCTTGTCCACAAAGTCTTCAGCATTAAGGGGTGACCATCTTAGATGGCCACCTAGGAGGAAGGAAGGAAGGAAGCATTTACACAGGGAGTTTCTCCCCCTCCATCATGGAGACAGTGGGCTGAGTGCATCTTCTCGTGCCTCCTACCTTCTTCCCTTGTTGAACATCATAGCTTCTTGTCCTAAACACTTTGCTCCATCATGAAAGAAAACAAATCATCATCACTTTTGCAGCTCTTAGAC
>NW_021604568.1:14537093-14564337 GCF_004785775.1 Grammomys surdaster | reverse complement strand
TCCATCCATCCATCCATCCATCCATCCATCCATCCATCTGTCACTCCATCCATCCATCCATCCATCCATCCATCCATCCATCCATCTGTCCATCCATCCATCCATCCATCCATCCATCCATCCATCCATCCATCTGTCACTCCATCCATTCACCCATCCATCTATCCATCCATCCATCCATCCATCCATCCATCCACCCACCCTCCCATCCATCCATCCATCCATCCATCCATCCATCCATCCATCCATCCATCTGTCACTCCATCCATCCATCCATCCATCCATCCATCCATCCATCCATCCGTCTGTCCATCCATCTATCCATCTGTCCATCCATCTATCCATCTGTCACTCCATCCATTCACCCATCCATCTATCCATCCATTCATCCACCCACCCACCTATTCATCCTAGCCCAGCCATCAATCCACCTATTCATCTATTCATCTGTCATGCATTCAGCATCTATCTATCTATCTATCTATCTATCTATCTATCTATCCATCCATCTGAGAATTTTATGAACTTAAGGAACATGTGTTTTTACTCAGCTAGCTGATACACTGGAAATGTAAGAGAATTTGGAACTTTCTTTCATCTTTATCTTGCGGTTTAGTTGGAAGGAGACATTTTTTATAAAAGCAACATTAAGGACTAGTAGAGCTATAAACAAAAAATGAAGCAACCAAATAATCTAATATTGTTATATTAAAAGGGCATTAGAAAATTCTATTCGGTTCCAGAGATGGGGTTGAATAAGATAATTGTTTATTATTGTCCCATCTTTGTAATTGTATCAATGAGGTACATTTGCTTCTGGTCCTAGTCCATCTGCTTGCCTAAATTATATTCAAATACTAGACTTTGTTAAATATGACCTTATTTAATATTTTAACATAAACATTTGATATCCAGATCTGTACATACACACAAAACACAGCAAAAAATACAAATACAGACACCTGCATACATACCTGTATTCCTACACACACATAAACAAACACATGTACTCATACAAACACACACATACACACAGACACACACACACACTGGGTATATATACACATGGAGGAAGAGAAGAAGAGAGAGAGGAGGGGAAAGAGACAGAAAGGGAATGGGTTCTCTGACTAGTAGCAATTTCTTCAAATCTGTATCTAGTGTTGTATGTGTACTAAGACACCTAAGGGAGTATGTATCTTTCTTTTCTCTGGATATATATATTTTATGTTTAGTACAAGTTAGAATTTACAGTAGACGTTACTCCGAGGGAACTGTCTCTTAATCCCTCACAGAACCTTAAGGCAGAAAGGATAACTAAACCCTGTGGGGGGCTACGAGTTAAACTGAACACGTCTATTCACTCACAAGAAAGTGGAGTTCCACAGCAGGGCTTGCCCCAGGTGATTCTGCCCTGCCCCTCCAACCTTAGCAGTGCAAGATGGCTACCTCCTTCACCTCTTTGTCTGTAAACTACTGTAAGGGAGTGTTGGAAGTACAAACGATTGAAAATTTGTGGGCTGCTTGGAGTCTATGAAGTCTCAAAACCTTTGGAAGAACAACGGGATTGTCTTCTGTCATAACACACGAACAATGTAAACTGTAGTCACAGGTTACTTATTCCAGACATTTTATTTAGCTCATGGCACCAGGTTGAGATACAAGGTCGTGAATCATGATGACGGAATTAAACATTGTTTTCGTCTGACAGCCAAAGACCTATAAACTTGGCTATAGGTATGCTTTGTAAGAGTTCCTGACTAGGATCAATAAAGCATGCTTGCTGTAATTCTCGGCTACAACTAACTCCAACTTTACACTAGGAAATGATTCCAAACTGACTGGCGCACCAGCTGGATACCAAGTTCAGACAGCATGGAACCACCATACCCTAGCCTGTGGCTAAACAAACACAATTTCTAAGTTCATTTATGCAAGTTGTAAAATGATTGGTAAACTGCAGACACAAAGACCTCTCAAGGGCATTAAATACAGAGGGACAAAATGATCTGTGATTTCAAATGTCAAGTGTGTAAGGGACAAGGGAAAATAGGCTTAGCACAAGGTCTCTCCTGTCGTACCGTAGCTAATGTTCTCACAGGATTGGTGTGTTCAGTTTGCTTCTCATTGCCAAATGTGACCCAGTGACACTGGCATGTTCTGGGTCACAGGGACGGCCAGTTCTGCGAGTGTGCTGCACGTGATGTCATTGACTGGACGTGCATTCCATTTCCGATGAGTGGTTGGTTCAATACCCACAATCACAAGTGAGTGAGAAGGAACAGGCTTGGATGTTTTCAGTGAAGGGGAAACGCATTCCACCATCCCGACAGGAATACGAGGGCACACACGAGGCTAGTGAGTGCACAGCGTACCACAGGTGTACGGGAAGATCGGCCCTCACATCTCAGAGAACCTGGACTCGGCCAGAGTCTTCCCACTCCTGTGCAAATACATTTCACGCAGGCAATCCCACACTCTTATACGAAATGAAGATGAGTTTTACTTTGTTCATAGTCTACTTCCAATTTATTTGTGACTAAAGAAATATAATCGCTTACAAGGGTAAGGCATCTATACCTCCCTAGTGATTGTATCTATTTAAGAAACCCTACGATAAAAGCAGACTGGTATTAGCGGCTCCCAAGGACCCACTTCTGGTTCATTATTGAAGTTCGAGCTTCTATATTGGATTTAGCTTGGATTTGCACATCGTGATTTGAAGACTGGAACCTCTGGCCTGGTCCTTAGAACTGTACTGTCTCAATGACAGAGTGCCTGCTGGGTAAATTTGGCTGTTCCTGTGGATTCTGTATTTGGCATTGTTTTTGTGGTGATGATCTGACTCCGCCTCCAAATGCTAAGCTGCATGTGATGATCGTGTGTGAGTCTTTTATAACAAAAGCAGATTTCAAGGGCTGCTCTAATTTGAGCAGAGGAGAGAAGCCTCCTCCCCAGCATTGTGGAGATGACCAGGATCTAACAGACACAGGGAGAAATAAGCCAAAGTATGGCTCCGAGGCAGAGGATCACCAAATTCACACACATATAACACAAAAATCATGGAGGATGTATATTTGGCAAAGGGCTGTTCTCATCTCCCCAGCAATGCAGTTCTCTGTCTGTTCTTTTTGGCTGTATAATAAAGGAATGTGTCATAGCTCAGGGTGGCCTTGGAGAGAGCCGCTGCAGCTGCCCAGCTGTCTCCTACAACACAGCCCAGGTCCCCAGCATTAGGACGAGGTGAAGAAGAACATCTGCAAAACAGTGGGCCAGAGACAGCACTGAGGAACAGCTATATAAGGCTAAGGAGAATCCAGCCAGGGTTAACACAACATGGTTGCTGTAAAGCTTCCAAATTTCATACATTCGTTACTGTTCATTCCCTGGGGCTTGCATGGTCCACTTCTGCCAGTACAGAGGCCCTAACATGTATGTGTACATTGTAGACCTTTTGGCAAACAGACATCTGGCTCCTCCCCTAAGAAGCTTCCCTGGCTGCCTGCTCTGTCATTTCCCCTGGTCCTCACCCATGACCTTCCTTGTCTTGTTCACTGTATCGTTTAGTGACGAACGATAATTAATTCCCAGAGTACCATATGTATTAGGGACACTCATAGCCCAGTTTCCCAGAGGGAAGCTGAGTGTGGAGGGCAGACACTCCTTCTTACTAATGTCACTCCATTCATGAAGAGCAGAGCCATAGCCAGCCCTCAAATATTTGTTAAGCAAGCAGATGACCTGATCAGAAATCATGGCCTCCAAAGTCAGGAATCTTAGGAAAGCCACACGGTGTTGGCTCTATTCAGAGAGTGGTGTGGGGTCTGATGGTTCTTCATCCATTTGAAACAGTTCCTCCCTCTCAAGTCGAAGGCTGGCTGTAGTGAGATCTCTTTACCTCTGAGCCCCCCAACTAAAGTGTATTCGAAGATGTATATTTTTAATGACAGATTTTGATAGGGCCAAAGTAAATATCTCTAACACATGCGCCCACTTCACAAAAGCATTGCCCCAGGACACTTCTCAGAAGTGGCTCTTTTCCTTACCTGAGAAGTCACAGAGACCGGAAAACCCTCCACCTGGAGTGAGCAAAGAGAAAGAGTGGAGATTGTAAAAAGATATGAAGGAAGCATCAGCTCTGTGTCTGAACCACAAACCTGACCACATCCGGCCCCCTTTAGATCATAAGCCACTGCCTTTCAGAGGACATGTCTTCTGGGGTTTACCAGGACCTCCCCCAGAACCCCCCCCCCCAGCATCATCTCCCTGGGTCACTAAAGCAGAAGCTGTTAAATATTTTGGAAAGCACTAGATACTTTTAGTATCTAGTATTTTTTTCTTTATGCTTTTGGTCAGAGTCATATTATGTATCCCAGATAGGCCACAAATTCACTATCCTCCTGCCTCAGACTCCTGAGTGTGAGTTACAGGTGTGTGGTACCACACCAAGCATGGCCTTAGTGTACTGTCACTGTGGCATGAATACACCTGTAGGCAATGACATCTGTAGGAACACGTGTCTCTGTGTTCTAATAAAACCTTATAGACACTGAGATTTTAGCGTCATTGAATTTTTATGCATCATGTTTTTCCTTTCTTTTTTAGTTTTTTAGAACCACAGGGAAGCGAACAGAACCTCTGTTCATGTACCACGCAAAACTGAGAGGCAGCCTTCGGACTTAGCCCTGGTCTGTGATTGGCAGTTGTGATTGTGCTTTGAGGTACAACTCCAAAGCTCCCCCTCCACTCACGACACCCTTTAGACCATGCTGACATTTTCTATAGAGCCGGAACAATTACTGTGGGCACACTCTTGCATTGCCCTGCCCACCAGACCCCTCAACATTCCAGTTTCCCTCTGTGTGAACCATCTTTCTCCTGACTAGAAGGTAAAAGCCTGACCACAGGGTCTCTATGAGTCTTCTTCATTTATGGAACTCAGTGCCCGGCCAGGTTTGGGCAGTGAAGGCTTGCTGACATTCCTAGGACACCTGCATTCCTGCCGTATTGACAACACGGTCAGTTTGGAAGCTCAGCTCAGTGCTTCCTAATCCCTCAGGTGCATTTGGGTTTGGCCTCATAAGACATTCAGGGTAGTCAACAAACCTCATGTCCTTGCATCCACATGATCAGAACCCTGCCACTCAACACTCGAGGAGCCCGTGAGTGCTGTGTCCACAGGCATGCCTGGTTTGACAATTCAATCAAAATGCTCAAACCTGCCATGCCTGTGGACACAGCCCAGAGTACACACGACTATTAGGCAATCAGCTTACTCCGCAGGGACAGCTCCACCACCAGGACACCCCCTGTCTGGTCACGTAGCATACGCTTCCGTTTGTCACAGTTCTGAAGACCGGGAGGAGAAATGAGAAAAAAGACAAAATGAACTTCAAGGAGTCAAAGTCCCCAGTCGCTACATAGCAACTGATAAATTAAGTACACACCACGCCCACACATTCGTGCGCCCACGCATGCACACAGGCACACATGCACATGTGCACGCACACCTAGAATTCATCGGCTCCCCAGGCTGGGGACTGCTGGGGAGTTCATTAGAATTCCAGTAGAAGAAGGGGCACTGTACCTTTCTATAAGCTTGTACTCTTAACCCAGAGATAAACGAGGCTGCTCGGAAAAATGAGTTCTGCTTCATTTTCTTTTGTTAAAACTGCAACTCCAATACCCATCCTTTGATCAAGAACTAACTGGTCCTCCTCCTCCCGGCCCTGCACTCTCTGCTTCTTTTCTCTCTTCCTCCCTATGTTCATAAACATCTGTTTTCTCACTTCGTGAGTTGGTGGAAGGAGAGAGTCAGCCTCCTTCCTGTAGCTCCTTGGACCATGTGGGCTGGCAGCCTCTTTAGAAGTACAGGCCTTGGTGGCCTCCAGTCCCCAAGGAGGTGTTTGCAGCTCAGCAAACCCCAGAACCATAGGGTATTGGCTCTCCCTCCTGTGTAGTTAACTGTGACCCAGACATCCAGCATTTCTCCGAAGACAGTCCAATCCAGACTGCAGTTGCCTATGTTTACAGTTCTGTCTACATCTTGGATTCCTTTACCTTTCTAACTTTTTCAAAGCATTTCCGTGCCCATTATTAGCTTCATTTAAAAAAAAATCTTATATTGTTCTCTGACATGGAAACAGCCATCAGAACTGATGACATCTATTCGAAGATGATAAAATTTGGCCCAGTGGGACAAATGACGCATATCAGACTGGTAAGTTTTGGTAGCAAGGTGGACAGGCCCAGACCTTCTGCCTCCGTACCCTGGACCCACAATTCCCAGGTCAAATCCAGCTCCTCCAGTACCAGCCAGTCCCCTGGGGGTAATATCTTCCTTTTGGCACCAGGACCCTCACCACTGGGCAGGAGAGCTTCTCGCTGTCACAGATGAACGTCTCACAGTGTAGCCAGACCTTGGATAGTTTGGGGATGTTCTGGAACCGGAAGGCATTGAATTGGAAAGTTGCCCTGTGATCTTTGCCATTCTCATGCACGAGGACTGTTTCATCAGTGGGACAGCTGGGATACATAGAAGAAGGGGAAGGAAACGTCACACAGGAGAGCTCCAGAGAGGCTCTAAGGCAAAACCTCACACAGCATTCTGCTAGCTGTGCAGCATTGTGCAGCTATTTGTCTTTCCAGAGAACTCTGATCTCTAAGTGTGAGGTCAATTGCAGGGCATCGGAGTGGATGTGATTGTTCTGTCCTAAAACAGAGGGGAGTGACTTACGAGGACCCACACATCTGCTAAGTTGAACCCCTGTTCTAAAGAAGTAAAGTCTCCAAGAGATAAAGCCCTCTCCATGACTGGCATTTGGAGGACCCCAGGGTAACCCAAGGGAAGGACATCCATGGTGGGTGGGAGTTGTGTTTTCCAATGTTGCCATAGAGACCTAAACTTGAGCCACACCCACCAATTATCTCTGTGTATATTATTAGGTTTTTCCTGAAACTGGAAAAAGGAATTGATGTTCCATCAATCATACATATAATAACTTCTATAAAATAATATAGTCCTATTTTCCATATATGATCTAGATAATGACTGGAAAGAAATATCTAAATGTATGTTTATTGAGACAGACAGGAGGACCTTAGAAATGTCATTTCAGAATTCTCTCTCAGAAGTCATGAGAGAGAAACAAAGGTTGTGCCTTCCTATCTGGGCCAAGGGTCAGAGTTATTTCTGTTTGTTGTGGCCTCGGCAGAGACAGGGCTGTGAGAATTTTCCAACTTATGAGGATCTGACAGATTGTTTGGTCAATAAACCTGAGATCCTCGCCTGAACTCAAGACACGAAACCTTAAAATAGCTCTTTGCTGCCAGAGTGCCCTAGCCTTGGTGTCAGTCAGTGGAAAATCCGTAAGAAGAGCTTTGTGAGTGGGGTAGGGGAGGCAAATAATGGGCAAGTCTAGATGCCTTGGCAAAGGCAGAGGCACCTGCCTCTCAGTGACAGCTACCTCTGATTGCTTGGATGGGCAGCCTACATGACCAAACTCTCCAGCCCCACGTGGAATTGCCCTTTGAGGGAGTGCGTTATTACAGGTATGCTCATGTATTCAGAAAATACCTGGTAATATATCTACTGTAATATCACTGAAGACTCTAGCAAACTCGCGTTCCAGCAAAAGGATCCAGTATGAACAAAAGATGTCCTCCCAAGCCACAGTGAAAGACACCAGGACATACTGGACTCACCGCTCTTGCCTTGACTCTGGAGAGTGACACTTACCCCTTATTGATGAGCTGCCATTGCAAGGGGTACATGAAGTCAGCTGAGGGGGTGGCCCAACAGCTATTCAAGACTACTTTAAACCTGGGAATAGAACAATCTTGTATCACTAAGAACCACTTTTGTGTATAGAGACATCTGAAAACTGCAGTCTGTTGACTGGTCCTTTTTCCTTAAAAATATACACACAGAGTGAAGGCACTTACCGAATGCTTAGGCCTTTGGCTTCTACTCCTGCAAACAGATCTGAACCGATTTCAGATGTTTCCAGAATGAAGGGAGCTTCTTTCTTGGTGGAAAACTTGGCATTCTTGGAAAGGAAATAGGGACATTAGGCCTTGTGACCTCTCAGAGTGAGCCATTGGGTCTGGTGGGAGGAGACCCAATTGAGATGAGATAGAGAGGGAACCGACCCGAGGAGCAGGTGCAGGAGACCATAGGTTAAACTCTAGATCCAGAGAAACGAAACCTCTGAGGATGCTGATGTCATCTTAGAAGGGGTAAAGACATTGGCTGGTCATGGTTAGACACACATTGTCTCAGTGATGCTAACAAACTTGACGGATGAAAAAAATGATATCACCCAAGGATGTGAAGATAGGATTCCTGTGATTTCACAAATCACTTACGGCCAGGAACAATCAAATGCTGTAGCCCCTCACTACCTCTGACCCCTGCACTTTGTCTGAGCAAATGATCACCTGGATTTGAAAGTTTATGACTTGATTAACAGTGTGGTTATCGACAGACATAAGTCACTGATTTCCTGCAATGAATCTGGGTATCATTCTATAGATTTGGATAGTTTCTATATCAAGATATTCTGTTTATTGAGATATAATATTTGTGAATGAAGAGAGATCTGTCACCAAGATATTCTAGGAGGAGAGAAAGACAAAAGAAGTAAATTACACAGCACGTTTGACTAATATATAGTATGTAATATTAGAAACCACAAAAATAGCAAAACTGGATTGGGAACTTGAGGAAGTACAGTAAGCTACATTTAGTGTGTGTGTTGTATGTGTGTGTGTTCATATGCACGGTTGTGTGTGGGTGGGTACATGAGTGCATAAAGGTACACGTTTGTCTGTGCACATGTGTGTGGAGACCAGAGGACAACCTCTGGTTTCATTCCTCAGGCACTGTCTACCTTGAGTTGAAGACAGGGTCTCTCATTGACCCAGAACTCACCAAGTCCTGGCTGGCTAGTTTGGAATAAACAACAGGGACCACGTGCCTCTGCCTCTTGTAGACCACAAGTGATGTTGTTCTCAGGTTGTTTGTTTTTAATGAGGGTCTGGAGATTGAACTCAGATGCTCGTGCTTGCAGGGAAAGCACTTCACTGACAGTTTTGAACAGGGCAGCCAGGGAGGACTCGTTGAGGAGGTAGCATTTGAACAAGGCTTGAGGAAGGTGAGGAAGGGGCTGTGGAGCCACAGCAGAAGGAATGCATCCACAAGGCGGAGGCCCCATGGGTGACAGGATAGCGAGGAGCCAGGTCTGGAGGAAGTTTGGGAAGTAGAGGAAGAAGGCACAGGGTATGAGATCCCAGGGCTATGTGGTAGATTAAGGAGAGCAGGCCCTGTGAGCACATCAAAGGCTCACTAGTGCTCAGCACTGGCAGGGTCAACTTCCCGGCTCAGGGACTAAAATTACCATCTTCAGATAATGTTCAGGTAGTTATTAGGAATAACAACTGTAACTGACTTCCTCAAAGGCTGCAACTTCTCCACTCTGCCAGTCTCCTTTCAGTTCACTTGAATAAGACCCTAGGACCCCTGTCTGGTGTTAGCCATGACAGATGCACTGGCCAGAAGGGCTAAGATCCCAGGAAAACCAGGCCCCCATTGTTGATGTAAGACCCAGTAGAAGACACTTAGTCTTTGGAACTCTGTTTCTTCGTTCCTGTGAGATGGGAACAGAACAGAAACAGAACACAGGCCAGCGTAGGTCTTGGCTTCCTATGGGTTGAGGACACGAGGCTTTGTGAGAAGACTCTAAGCTCCTCTCTTACTGTATTCTACTGAAGCAGGTCCAGCCAAGGCTCCTACATGCAGCCACCTAGAAGCTGGCTCCCCTTCTTCTGTCTGTCAGGCCTCTGCACCACATTAATGGTTGCCACAATTAAGCAACAGTATTCCCAGTTATAAGTGCCTTACTTGCATAGCATGCAGCCAAAGTCACGGCTTCCTGGTGGTTTTGAAAGTAATTTTGGTATTGCCTAAAACTTATGGGATTGCAAGGGACATTTCCACACATAGAAAGTAACTTGAGCAATTTAGTTTCCAGGTCACCAGAGAGACATTTGTGTGAAACCTTTTTACTGGAGATCGGCTGGTAGAGTGTGATCTCTCTACTGGTTGATCAACTGTCCAAGTTTCCATCAAAGAGAAGGACAGAAACTGGACTTTCCATTCCTGATAACTACAGTAATGTGTAGTATGTACTTCCCTCCCTCCATCCCTCCTTCCATCTCTCCCTCTTTAACTCCCTTCCTTCTCCCTTTCTGAATCTTTCTATACAGCTCTGACTAGCCTGAAACTCACATGCAGACCAGGCTGGCTTCAATATTCCAACAATCTCACTTCTTCATCTCAAGCGACTTTATAAATCCAAACCACCATGTCTGGCACCCCTACTTTCTTTTTTAACATAACATCAGATAGACCTGTCTTCAGACAACTTTACCTTGGTAAGCTGTTACATGCTGGGGCAGTTTATCTTTCCCATCCTTAAAAGCAGAGAGACCACACAAACTACTTTTCTGCCCTACAAGATGAATGAATCTGTTGAGAAACCACGTTCAAGCATTCTTTACCTTGACTAAAAGGTTGACTCAGAACCAACTAGTCACCCAAGTTAAGGGCAGGTATGTCTCACAGAGCAGAAGTTTATCTGGGAAAATTTAGTAATTGCTTTTTTTCACAGGTGAGAAATAATGGTGAAAGGAAACTAGTTTAAAGTGAACACTCCTGATATATTCCTAGAGTCTTCCAGAACCTGGATGCTCACCTGTGGCCCACAATGTCTCTTATCGGCTTATCAAAAGACTAGAATAAAACATTTCAGTTCTGGGTCCCTCTTTTGTGACAGAGGCACTGACCAACCAGCTTGTGGTCCCAGGAGAGCAGCTGGGATGGCAGATGAAGGAATGAGCGAGAGAGACAGTGTTCCACTTAGAGGTAGGGAGAGGTGGACCAACATCATCTCATGGAATTATTTCAGCAGACAGAACCAAACCTATTAGTAGTTTAGGGGTGGGGGTGTCAGGTTTTACAAGATAATCTAAAGCACAAGGCCCAGCTCACCTGAATCACTGAAAGAGGTGGAGTGGCCGCCCCTCAGCGATGCAAGCGAGGTGGACTTCAGGTGTGAAATCAGCTGTGAGGCCAGCTCTGCAGTTTGCTCTGATTTCTGGAAGGATCTTTAATCTTTCTTGTTTGCCTACGTCCACCTCAAGTCTTTTCATTTCTTTTTGTATCGCTAAGAAGGCTGACCAGTACTGTTTGGATTTTAAGAAGTTGACCTAGTCTCACACTGACATTGATATTCGTCTCTATAATGGCAACAAACACTAAGAACACTCAGAGAGTCCATGTGAAGTCTGGCCTGGGTCTACACTCATCAGAACAGTTGTCCTCCTGGGTATTTACCAAGTTCATGCTGAGTACTTCTAAAGATGACTTCACCGAATCTTCCTAACAGATCTAAGGAGTACATGTCACGGAGTTCTTATTTCATGGATGTGGAGATGGAAGTGCAGGGAGGTGGCCTAACTTTCCCAAAGTTGTTTAACTAGTAAATGGTGAAACCAGGCTTCGTGGAATGTCTCATGTCCCCCCTTTTTGCCCACAGGGCCAGGCTGCTTCTGTAAACAAACAACCTTCCTTTGTCTTCGACTGGGAGTCATAACTTTCCCCTGGGAATATCAACTATGGGTCCTTGGCCAAAGTGAGTAGGGAAGGATAGAAAGGAGACAGTGCGCATGCAAAGTGGAAAGAGTGTATTTGGGGGCTTAGGCTCTGGGCTTCCCAGAATCTTAAGCAATTAGCAGTGTGTTGGATCCATTGTTGTATGTAGGGCATGGTTCTGTTTCTGGTAATTTGATGGAAATATATGCAAGGGGGCAGTGGTTGCTTTGGAAACACCCAAGAATGCCTCAAAGTGGAAAAGGGGTAAGGGGGTAGGGATACGTGGGTTAGCCAGAGAAAACTGGGCACACAGTGAAATAGAAAGCAAATCAAAAGCGTCTGGATAGCGGAAGTAGCACTTTGATGAAGTCCATGTGTCCTGGAGGGACTTTTGACAGTGGGATTTTGGGGATACCTTAGCTTCATTTCTAGACAATTCAGGAAGTAGTTTCTGTAGCTCAGAAGATGGACTGATGGTGAAGATTGATTGATTAGCTGATTGATCGATTCATTGATTGATAGAAGAATATGTTCCTTTTACTTCTGAGGTTACAGTCATGTCTCAGACTCAACCTTGTGTGGTTGATGAGTTTTAAAAACCCTGATCTCTATATCACTAAGTATTCTGAATGTTCTTAGGATCGAATCTACAGCCTTACCTCCTTAGAATAACAACTACTTCTGGGCAGGGGCTTGTAGTAAAGACTGTAGTTCTTTTGTGGAAAGCTGTGTCACCATGGTTACATCATCCCGGGTTACCTATCCTGCCTTGATCCCTAAAGACAGGTCAAGTGACCCTGTGGGATTTCTTGTCTCTGGTGCAGCCCCTAGTGATAGGAAGCCAGGGCTAGTCTGGATTTTAAGGAAACCTGAAGATTATGCATCTTAGCGATTCTTCTTTAACAATTTTTTTAAAAAGAGTCAAATATTTGAATCACAATTAGACACGGCCTTTGCGGGTGAAGGGCCCTGACACTGTATAGCATGCCCTCTGCAGGAAGAATCTCAGTTGGGGAATCTCTGTCTTCCCACATGCTTCTCCATGGCATCTGGTCTTGGGCAAACATCTCCCTTCCTTTGGATTTCACACCCTTAGCTACAAAATAGACTAGGTTATTTTAGGAATTTTTTTCTAGCCTAATCTAGCAGTTAAATGAATTCTGGGGGTAGGGGTGGGGGTGGGGGTGGCTAATGGCTTCCAGGCAATAGGTGAAGCAAGTTCACTGTTAGTGAGGTTTCAGATGGGGCAGTGTTTTCTCTCACCAAATGAAATAGTTCAGATGTGCTGCCTTCTAAGGACACCTCCAGGTTCGAATGCTTCGCACAAAGGTTTGTGTTTCTGCCTGCATCTTCCTCTGGCCAGCTGGGCCACTATCCCCTCTGTGTGCCTATGTCCTCACTGGAAGCTGCAGCTTAAAAACAAAGTGTCCTTTCTAACGGGAGAGCAGCTGGGCCAATGGCCAATGCATATTTAGTTTCTCTGGAGCACTTAATTTTGAGAGAGACCGAAGTGTGCCCTTAACTATTAATGTCAACACAGACAGCAGGTCCAGTCAGACAGTGAGGAAATCTTTCTGTAAGGCTCAAGGGATTTCAGAACCAGATAAACAGAGGCTAGCCCTGAGCCTTGTCTTTAGCCCTGGCTTAGTCAGGGAGCGCAATGCTTCAGACTAAATTTTTTTTGGCGATCCCAATGGCAAATAAATCTCTGGAGAGAAATGTAGTGGAAAACAGCCTCAATTAAGAGACATGGGTGCCCTGTTGTCTGTCCAGTCATCTTGCCTTAATCTTTGTACTAGTGAAATGGGAAAGTTGACTACAGCTGTGCTGGCCTTCCCTTCAGCCTATGAAGTGAACCTTCTCTCGCACCCAGGCTTTAAAGCTAGGCCAAGGCAGTATGCCACCTTTGACGCTCCAGAACAGGGCTCTGCCCAGAGGCCAGAAGATAGTGACTCCTATGGAAGTGCCCCGGGAAAAGGGCCACAGATGGAAAAGGCAACCTGGACTTACAGTGTAGAAGTTGAGGGACAACTGGCTTTCAAATGTGCCCATGCTCCCGTTCTTGACGTGAACAGTGGCCACTCTGAAAAGGGGAGAGAAGTTTGCATAAGGACTGAAACATGTCTGATTGACAGGGACTGTAGTATCCTCAAAGTGACAAGCCCCCCATCCCCAGAGCGGCTTACCTCTGGTCAAAAGCAGCCTGATTCACCAAGTAGGTGGAGTGATAAGTGCAGGAGAAGGAGTAGTTGACAGGCTGATTCTTCACAATCACTGTGCTGTCGTTGGACACGATGTGGCTGTAGAAGTGGTAGATGGGGGGCTTGTACTAGAGGAAGGAAGAAGGTAGTTAGGGTGTGCGCTGTACCCTGAGATGGGACTGAGGATTCTGGGAAAAGTGGTTGACAATGACTTAGTAAAAAAATAAAAAATCCAGTAAAAAGCTGGGCGTGGTGGTCCATGCCTGCCACCCCAGTACTTGGGAGGTGGCGGGGTGCTCAGGGGTTCCAGGGAAATTTCAGCTACATAGCGAGTTTGAAGCTAGCCTCAACTACATGAGACCCTGTTTTGAAATATAAAACAAAGCAAAAATCCCCCTGAGGGGACAGAAATATTTATCGGGAGCAATAGAAGCCATTCTTTGTGTGTGAGGTGAAAATATTTGTAGAGTTCTGGCGTCCCTTCAGTGAGGTCTCTGTATGCAGAGGGAAAGTCTGTGTTTTCATGAATCTATATGTTCTGACTGAGGAACTGCATCGGCAGTCTCCATTTCCAGCCTCAACTTTCTACCCACTCTCCTTGTCCAAGTGTCCCATGAATGTCTTTGTCTATCTTCCACTCTAGATCATAAGTCTGTAGTTAAAACTTCTTTTAACCATAAAGCGCCAATTGTGGAATTTTTTCTTCTGGCCAGTGTGTCTCAAAACTCACTTTTAAGATTATGAATACCGGTTTTAAAGTAAATGGACTGAAAGCGTAGAGATGGAGAGAGACGGTTTCTACTTCAGCTCACCAGGGTGCACTCACAGATATCATCCTTGTTCAACTCGCTCAGGGCTCTTCCCATCAAACCCGAATCCTCTGGCACGCAAGGAAGAGGATCTGGCTTTTTTTGCTCTGGGGCATACAAGTACAGTAGTCAGGGCAGTAGGAATTCTTGCCCATGGTGCTAGATACTAAATCCTAAGGGAGCACACTCTCAGATAAAAGCTAATGGCTCTATGGGAAGGCTCATGTAACAAATATCTCCTCTGTCATGTAAGGACACTTGTGGAGAGGCTGCGGTCCTTTTGTATCTGGGGTTTCCCTCCTCACCTCCACCATGGATAATCACATGACCCTGCTTAGGAGTCTATTACTCTCTGAGTCTGCTTTCAAACACGTTTCCCAAAGCTCTTAACTGTGACTTCTGGTCTTGGGGGGAAAGAATGACTTGTTGATTTGGGCATCCAACCCAGGGACAAAAGCATCAAATTTGAAGTAAGAAGTAGGCTTTGCCTCTATTCAAAGAAGGAAGCTTTGCTGCTATCCCCATTTCGTAACAAACTAGGAGAATAAAAGTCAAGTCCAAAGAGTTATCTAGGGCTGTGGAGGTGTTTGCCCAAACACAAGGACCTGAGTTTGGATCTCTAACACCCAGATAAAATACTGGGCACGGGGCACACGCCTGTAATATGAACACTGGGAGGTAGGGACGGGAGATCCTGGGGGCTCTCTGGCCAGCTGAATGGCCAGATCAGCAAGGTCTGGGTTCAGTAGGAGACTCATCTCAGGAGGTGAGGTGGAAAGTGAGAGAAGAAACTAACAGCAATGTCAACTTCTGGTGCCTGCACCTGTGTACATGGGCAGGAACAACCACACACATAAACCAGTGGAGAGAGAAGGTTTTTAGTCACTGAGCCGCCTAAGAAATTAAAGCAACAGGGCTGACTTTGGAAAGGACTTTGGATCATCACGAATCCTGTTACGGATGGCAGCAGAAATCTCCCTTTCTGTGTCCCATGGCTTTCCCATTCTCTTAAGCACTCCTGCCCTAGCTGGATTGACCTTACCTCTGACTGGGTTCCACAGTAGGACTTGTTCTTAGGTGATAGATCTGGGATGACAAACTGGTAGTAGCCACCTTCATGGACCCCATTGTAACACAGCCCGCCAAGTGCCAGCTGGTGTACTTCCCATCCGTAGGGACACTCGGGGATTTTAGTGATGATGGTCTTAGGGTAACAAAACACAAGGATGACATCTAGAAGAGGACACACGTGCTTTAAATCAGATGTGGTCAGTGCCTTGATGTCACACAGAATTCACTGACTACGATGAGTTTCCCCAAACTTCAACCTTTGATAAGTTATGCCACATACAATATTATCAGTATTTAATATATTTAAGTGGCTTTACATTGGCATTTAAAAAAACCTGTGGCTTCATTATAGAGCCAACGATTTTTTTAATATTTATTTATTTATCTATCTATTTATTTTTAGTAATCATGAGTATTAAATCTAGGGCCTCATGCTTGCTAGGCAAGAACCGTACCACCAGGCCATAGACCCAGCTCTAAAACTTTTACTTCATTTTAAAGAATCTACACATGAAATCCCAGACTGATACATGTATCCTGAAGGGAATGAGACTTCTTATAGTTTTAAAATGTCCGCTGAATTATTACATGCTCAGTGCTGCAAAATATTGTTTAAAGGCATATAATATGCACTGAGCAGTCAAACACTTAAAAAAGTGGACGTGTCGCACAGAAAAGGGAGGAAATATCTTCTAATTTGTAAAAACGTTGGCCCATTCAGTACATGTTTGCTTCTGATGGGGAAAGTCTGGTTGGCGCTGGGGGCTTCTGTTCCCCCACCTGATGCCATTTGTACCCTTTCCTAACCAAGCCGTCCTAGAGCTCAGAGCACTGCAAGTTGGAGACTGGGGGATCCGCATCTGGGAAAGCAGGGTGTCATTGGAGTACCTGCTTTATTTGGAGTGCATGATTTCGCCGAGGCTTCTGCAAAGAGGGCCAGCAACACGAAGGCCCTGGCCACCATCGCTCCTCTAGAGCCGATCTCTGCCAGGTGGCCAAACCAAACTGGCTGAGTGCTCACGTTCCTTCCAGGCCTCGGGTCTCGATTGTTCTGTGTTGGAAATATGAAGGAAAAGTTAAAGTCAAGGGTTAGAACAAATTATCCTACAATCTTATGCGGGGGTTTCCAAGGGAGCTCGCAGGCAATGCTGTCCTGAGCTTGTACCACTGGGGATGTGAGCGTCACAGGCGGTAGCTCATGTTCCTGCCTTTCTCTTTCTCTCTGGCCTGTAGATGCTGCCTCCCGGATGCTCCCCAAATCTCTAGCCCCTGTCCTATTTCTACCTTATATATCTAGAGGGTGTAAGAGAAACCAACTCCAGATAAGTCACAATGAGCACACATTATCCATGGCAGGGGAATAAAAGGTACAGTAATCCAATGGGGAGCTCAGTTACCTCCTGAATCTCATTTCTTCTCCTTTGCGGTTAGGTACCCCACCCCCACCCCTTACCGCCTCAACCAGGACTGGAAAGCAAAGCAGAGCTTTTCCTTCTTGTACTAAAAATCAACATAACAAACAAACAACTTCCAGGTAGTAACTGTCTTCTTTTATATTTTTTCTTGTTCTATTTCTTGCTTTCTTAGTTTCATATGGAGGGGAATGACATTTTGAATCTAAAATGATTTCAGTCTGGCATAGTTACGTCTAGCAGTCAGACACAATATAGGTTGTGTTACTGTTAAAACAAAGAAACAGATTAGTTTTCTCCACCGTTTCCTGATGTCTATAACTTCATCTTCATATATGGCTTGAAATCGCAAAGCCTTTAGGTGTTATTAATCTCTGCAAACAGGAATGTTGGATCACCCAGACAGACCTTGCTCTAAACAGCACAGGGGCTGCTACTCTTGTGGCAGTTCCAGACATATCCCTGGGAGTACATATAATTTCATGTTTCGGTGACATCAGGATGAATCTAACAACTACATACAAGTACTATAATAGAGTTGCCGTATTGTGGCATCTAAGGATTAAGAAAAGAGCTCTTTGGGAAGCTATTAAAACTTTCTAGGACTCAGCTTCCTTCCCTGCAAAATGGAGGCCGTCACCTTCATCAGACCCCAGGGCAAGAGAGCGAAGATGAAGGCTCTTGCCAAATGGCAGGACACCAGACTCACAAGTGTATGTGTGAAGCCGAATAGAAGTTTCTGGTAACATGCATGTGCCCTGTGAGGGGGGTTGCTTTCCTGCACACTGTCTTGTTGCAGACTCATGGCACAGAAGGCGTGTCTGCGTTGATAACGTACAAGCAATGTGTTTGATAGAAGCTAGTCGACGGTAGTGGACAGGGGAGGTGGATGCCCGAGTTGAACTATTTTAACACCGGGATGAAGGTCTGTGCAACCTGGAAACAGCAGCAGCAGCTCCCGGGTGCCAATACACATTCTTACGTGTGTGAATTCTGAGTTTCTCCCCACCCCCCACCTCTCCGGGCTTAGCGTGGCTTCTCCTGGTTTTCTCTTCTCTGCTCGTTATTAAATGTTCATGGTAAGTGTGCCAGCTCTGCTTTTGGCCCTAGAAGACATGAGTAGACTAGGGGTTGAATTTCTTTCCCTATCTAGGAACTAGTGGGGAGTGCAGGGCAGAGAGCAAGGTGAGTGCGTCCTTGGGTGTAGGAAGGGAGGAAGCAAGAGCTTCCCTGTGCTTGAAGAATGGACCAGGAAAGCCCAGGAGAGATGCTCACAGCAGCCTGGCTGCACAGAATGGACTCTGGTCCCAGCACGAACAGCTCAATAGCATCCTTCTGCTTGTGTTGGGACACACCTGTTATCTTCAAATACCAGCTTCTTTCAGCCAGATCTGACCTGGGCAGGTCAACTGTAGCACCAGACTCTGGAGACAGCTAGGTACAGAGATCAATCCCTGTCTCTAGAGGGAAGGTGCCATGGAGGCCGAAAAGATGCTACAAGGCATGATAGGGAAAGGCTGAGCCAGTAGACATCTACCTGGAGCCCAAAGCCCCCTTTGACCATTTATTGGCTGTCTATTATTTGGCAGGTGCTAAGTTCTGTGAGTCTAACTTTCTTCCTCTTTTGGAAGAGAATATTAATGTCCGTGACATAATGTTAATCAGAACATTAAATGAGTAATGTGTACAAATTAATGTTTATGTTACATGCATAGACATTTCCTCATTGAGGACAAGGCACCCAGAAAGCCTTTTGTGCCTGTGTTAGTGGGAACTGGGAAGATAGACGGTCTTCTAGGAGGGGAGCCCACTATGGGGAAGACATTCATTTCACCAATGCTAGGTGTGTCCAATGTCATCACAAGTACTGGTTCTGGAATTAAACAACACAGCTCTGTCAGATTTCCAGTGGCAGGATGTTAGGCAAGTAGCTCGACTTCTTTAAGCTTCTGATTTCTAATTTGTAAAATGAGGCTTCTCATCTCCTGTGCCTGATTCAAGTACGTAAAGAAATAACCCATGTAAATTGCTTAGCACGGTACCTGGCTTGAACTCGGCAGTAAAGACTACCTGCTGTAAATATAAGCATCAAAGGTTGGTATCCGCAGGCTGGGACAGCGTGTCCCCAATGTTCCCAGATGAACCCAGAGTGTTTCTATGGTAACAGCCTTCTCTTTGGAAGCCCACCCTAACAAAAGAGCAGGAGCTTTTGATTTGTAGAAAGGTCTCATCAGGATAACATTTGGGGACAGAAAAAGAGATCTCTCCTACGATTTCTTGGAGTGGAGAATCAGCTAACAATCAGGTACATGATACCGCTTTCAAGTGTGAGGGGAATGAGTGAGGTAGGACAGTGGATTCCACTTTTGTGGCAGGCTGGTCTCTAGATGTTTGATTTGCATAAGAGACACAAGGGGACCAAATGTGCTCAGGCCAAACAGTATTTGATACTGGTGTTGGTTAAAAGGAGGAGGCCTCTATTTTCTGTGGTAATTACCTTCCCTCTGATGCCCCACTCAACCCTTTCTCTGCTTTTTAATACTCCTCTGCCCCAGATGCCCTTGGAGTAAGAGGAACACCCCTGCAGGTGGAATCCAAATGCAGATCTCTGGCTCAGACCATTGCAGATTCTTCAAACACAGGGAAAATGGATTAGAAGATTTTATCAGTCCTAGGATTTAAAAAAAAAAGTCCATCAAAGAGAGTTTTATGGAAGACTCACCCAAAAGATGATCTCAACTCTCCTGTATCTTTGTTTTATGAGGTGCTAGGCAATAAAGGGTACTTTTCTGTTTGAACATCAGAAGTGATTTGGGACAGCCGGCCTAGGTCCAAAAGAGATGCCCTTTGCAAAGGGCAATCAACACTTTCCTTTGTAGCTGAGAAATCAGATGCAGGGGTCCAGTGGCAAGGGGTTGCAGTTGGATCCTGCTGAGGTAAGAGATGGAACTTTCAGACCAAGACTAATGAGCATGTATCAGGGTTGAAAAGCTGGTTTATTAACTTATTGTTGTACAGAACGCTGTTTTGAGTTCACTAAATGTTAGGTTTATTAAAGGACCCCGTTGTTCCCTGTGAGCTCTGAATCAAGCCTTCCTCCACTTTGCAGGAGACTGTTTGCCAGTTTGCAAACCAGTGGGCATTTTATTCTAGACTCCTCTGGCTCCAACCAGGAATGAGCAATTCTCCAGAGAAAGTACAAGAAAGTACACTCAGGAAGGGGACTTGAGGATATGGAAGGGCTCTCTTTCCACAGAGCATCAGTGAGTTAGCATCGTCTCTCTATCCCTAATGGGACCCTGCAGCTTCCCCCTCCCATCCTGCACCAGACCCTGCAGCTCCCCAGGTGCACAGAGGCCTATGGTGTCTGTCAACTGAACTGTCCAGAAAAGAGCCACATCTATTCAACAGCCCCAAGGCTGAGTGATTAGAACTGTTGTTATACAGAACTGTAATGTTTCAGGGTTGGGGGCAAACTGCCGTGGGCTATTAGCCCCCTAAATAGCCACATATTGCTCACCTGTGTTGTGACCTAAATCCTTTTGACTACTTAGTAAACATTTCAGGGTGTACTAACATACTTCTGGATTCCACCAGTCCAAGGGCTAAGAAGTGTCATCAGACAGCATCTGGGTCCTAGAGCGCAGACTTCCCCACTTACAACTGGCCTGCCTGATGCATCCACTCACATACGTGAAGATGTCTTGATTTATAGCTTTCTTCTCTTTGCTACTTTAAAACTAGACAAACTGTTATCTCATTGGGAACATCATATTTGGGGCAAAAAATAGAAGAACGTGAAGACTCTACCACGCAATGACCATGGCTCAGAGCCGTGCTTCACTTTCCTCTCGAAGGCTCACAACCTTCAGACAGACTCGAGGTACATCAAGTGGGCACAGGGCACACACACTGCCATCTCCCCCTTTTGTATCCATGCTAGACATGACTAATGAAGATCTTCTTCCCCTCTGCCCTCCAACATGCACCAGACACCAGGATCATTCCCACACTGTGCTCCAACAGGCACGAGCAGTCTGTTGGAAGTAACTCAGGAAGAGAAACTCGTTACTGGTTCCCAGAGCAAACCAATGTGCTGCTTCTAGGGCCGAACAGTTCACCTTACTGCAACGTTCACTGTTCCCTTATAGATTTTGTTAGCACTGAGATAGCTGCTGCCTTTTTGTATAAAGACCTTTCACCAGTCTGGAAGTTTCTTCACGACAAAGGATGCAGCTGGGCTTCTGTTCAACACTGAGCTTCAGCTGCAATGCAGGCTGTTGTCTTACATAGCTGGTGTAGCAAATCATTTACAGAATGAGTGACACAAAGTGTTTTGGAACAGGTATAACTTCTCTGTGTGTGTGTGTATGTGTGTGTGTGTGTGTATGCACGCGCGCTCTCGTGCATGTGTGCATGTGCCCATGTATGTCAAGAGCAGAGGACAACTTGGGCATCATATTTTTCCTCCTCTTTTTCCTTTTCCTTTCCCTTTTCTTTTTCCTTCTCCTTTTCCTCCTCCTCTTCTTCCTCCTCCTTTTCTTCTTCCTCCTCCTCTGCCTTTTCCTTCTCCTCCCCCTCCTCCTAATCTTCCTCCTTTTCCTCTTCTTTTTCCTCTTCTTCCCCCTCCAACTTCTCCTCTTTCTCTTCCTCCTCCTCCTCCTCCTCCTCCTCCTCCTCCTCCTCCTCCTCCTCTTCTTCTTCCTCCTCCTCCCTCTCCCCCTTCTGCCATCACTGCTGCTGACAGGATCGCTCACCAGACTTGGACTTATTGAGTAGGTTCATCTGACTGGGCTGTGAGCACCAGGAATCTGCTTCTCTGCCTTCCCAGATCTGTGACTATGTATATCAGCTTCCATTTCCTTTCTTGACATGGGTTGTGGAGAGCAAACTTCGATCTTCCTGTTTGCAAGGCAAGCACTTTACCAATGGAGCTGTCTTGTCAGTTCCTAAGTACAGTACTCTGTAAACTGTAAGAATGTAAGCTGCCCCTAATGTTAGCTTCCAGTGGAGGGGTGTTTAGTCTGTGCCATATAAAAGTCACAGTGTTCAAAATCAGTATTGTAATCATGAATGGTTGCAAAGAGCTGACTGAAGAAAATGGGGTTTTGTGACTCTGAGTCTCCATGTACTACCAAGCTAAAACGTGAGGCATATGAATACATGGTCACTGGGGAATTACAATGGCCATTTCAGCATTTTTGGGAAAGTTAAAAACTCGGGAAATCACAAAGGTAGTTTTCTGATGCTCATATAAAATAATCACTGTATTTTTAAAGACAAAATTACAATAATTTTTAATATTGAAAGAAAAACCAAATTATAAATCTTGGTAGACTTTCCAGCACATAACCTCTAAGTCACTATTTGGTAGAGGGAAATAGAAATGTTAAGTTTGTATTACAAACATTATATGCCAACAACTAAAATAAAAAACCCTTCAGTATGGATCAGGTCTTTGGTTCTGAAATGCAGTTCTCTGCTAATGTGGCCTTGAGGTTTAGCTACTGGGAAAGGACAACTAAAATGGATTAACCAGGGGATGGAGTCACGGCTCAGAGGTTAAGAGCACTGACTGCTCTTCCAGGGGTCGTGAGTTCAATTCCCAGCTGGGTCACAACCATCTGTAATGGGATCTGATGCCTTCTTCTTGCATGTATGCAGACAGAGCATTTATTCATTAGAAATACGTACATAAATATTTTTTATTTTTATTTTAAAATGTTAATCAAAGGCTTTATAAGTTTGGTAATGCTCAATAACAAGATGCCCATACAATCAGAAGTGTAACCCAATACCCAACCTAGATATACCAACTATCTTTGATTGGTGGAGACACTCGAACATCTGCCTCCATGTTCCCTTCCCCCCTTCCCCTCTCGTCTCCTAGCTCCTCCTCCTCTCCTTACTCCTCCTCTTCTTCTCCTTACTCCTCCCACTGTAGCTCCTCCTACATATCACCCTTCCTGTTAAGATAAAAATTTTCTCTAAAAATACAATTAGAGCATAACTATACCAATTTGTATCTGTAAGGTACAAGATAGACCTAAGTCCATCATTTTGTTGACTAACCAGAACCACTGTCATCTCTCCTATCTAAAAGATTTAGTTCTGAGCCTGGCTTTTTTCTTGGCTTTAGAATGAATGCCAGCTGAAAACCATCCTCTCAAGTCTTTTCTCTCAAAATAAATAGCTGGGATTGGCTATCAGACTATAAGTCTTCAACCCTGTCAGAAATCCAGAATGACTGAATTAACTGAAATTATGGGAATCACAAAGCATAGCTTCTAAACTTAGCCAATTTGTAGAAACCGCTTAACAGCTAGACAGTCCCTATTCTACAAAAGGTTTGAGCATCTGATCTTCAGCCTTCTGGCCCAGGATCATCTGACAGACCTAGTGATGCAGAATTATTAAGGGCTGATTACTCTGTCTTGGCAGATATAATCAGTCTGCTATTCCGCAAGTGTGTCCTTTTCTGGATAGTAATTTGTCTGTAGATGAAAAGAGGCAATTTTTGCCTAGTGGCTGTCTCACCACAACTGGAGTAATTCCAAAGATGCTCAATTTCTTCTTAGAATCCAAGACAGGAAGCTGTCAGGAGCAGATAGGTCTCTAATCAAAATGATCCTTAATGCAGAAATGCTTGTAACATCAATTCTGTGGACTTCTGATGTTTTTGAAAACCAACTATCCATGTAAGGCAATCTGGACTGCTGTCTGTTAACTCCTCTCAGCTATTTCTAAATAAAATATAGAAAACACCCTAACAATAAACTCAGAGCCATGAATTTGCTATAGGCCCTTAACTCACAGGCTAACCATCTCAAATCAGTTAAAAAAGTTAAAGAAGGACTGGGCCTAAGCCTTGTATTCCTAAATGTGTTATATAGGCACAATTCCTATGAGAGTAACAATATTAATCTCACTTCTATATCAACAAGAAACTCATACCAATGAAAACCTTATTTGAAATCAAAGAAAATTTTGTACCATTTAAGAAATTATAACTTCAGCTTAATGACAATTATACAAATTTCTACCAATACGTTATGACTATGCAATAAATCCTAGCTATTCCTCCCTGTTCCAACAAAACCACTACTTTTCCCTAGAAAGACAGCCCAATATTAACCACCTCAGTCCCCAAGCCCAGGGAATAGGGGTGCTGACTCTTCATTAACTTCTTCAAGCTGATTACAGGTGTTGAGATATTAGAAGAAGGGCAGGGGGAAGAGTAAATTGACAAGCCTCTGATGTCTGTGTCTTCACTGCATTGAGCTGAGTCCAGGACATCAGAGGTTCGAGCAGGTCTGCTCAGCTTGCTTGATAAGTAGATACACCAAGGCTGTGTATTCTGCAATATACAATTCTCAAAACAAATTTTAGTATCAAGATATTTTTTGTTTGAATTCTGGAATCTAGTCTTCTGGTGGCCCATCTCTATCATATCTAATCCGTATAATTCTGGGAGTTTCTATGGGGGTGTGCTGCCATCATCCTCTTATTCCCGCCTTACTGCTCTCAAATTCCCCAACATTAGAGAATCCAAACTATTGGGTACCAAGGCCCTCCACTTCCACTGATGCCTGACAAGGCCACCCTCAACTGCTTATACAGGTGGAGCCATGAGTCCCTCCCTTTGTGTTCTCAGGCTGGAGGTTTTAGAATGGCTACTCCAGCTTGTTTCTTAGGACCATTTGCTTGAAAAATTGTTTTCCAGCCTTTTACTCTGAGGTAGTGTCTGTCTTTGTCACTGAGGTGGGTTTCCTGTATGCAGCAAGATGCTGGGTCCTGTTTATGTGTCCAGTCCATTAGCCTATGTCTTTTTATTGGGGAATTGAGTCCATTGGTGTTAAGAGATATTAAGGAATAGTGATTGTTGCTTCCTGTTATTTTTATTATTAAAGGTGGAATTATCTTTGTGTGACTATCTTCTTTTGGATTTGTGGGAAGAGGATTACTTTCTTGCTCTGTCTAGGGTATAATTTCCCTACTTGTATTGGAGTTTTCCCGCTAATATCCTTTGTAATGCCGAGTTTGTGGAAAGATATTGTATAAATTTGGTTTTGTCATGGAATATCTTGGTTTCTCCATCTATGGTAATTGAGAGTTTTGCTGGGTATAGTAGCCTGGGCTGGCATTTGTGTCCTGTTAGGGTCTATATGATGTCAGTCCTGGATTTTCTGGCTTTTATAGTCTCTGGTGAGAAGCCTGGTGTAATTCTTATAGGTCTGCCTTTATATGTTACTTAGCCTTTTTCCCTTACTGATTTTAATATTCTTTCTTTGTTTTGTGCATTTGGTGTTTTGATTATTATGTGACAGATGGTATTTCTTTTCTAGTCTAGTCTATTTGGCATTCTGTGGGCTTCTTGTATGTTTATGGGCTTCTCATTCTTTAGGTTAGGGAAGTTTTCTTCTATAATTTTGTTGAAGATATTTATTGGCCCATTAAGTCGGGAATCTTCACTCTCATCTATACCTACCATCCTTAGGTTTGGTCTTCTCATTGTGTCCTGGATTTCCTGGATGTTTTGTGTTAAGAACTTTTTGTGTTTTGTGTTTTCTTTGACAGCTGTGTCAATATTTTCTATGGTACCTTCTGCACCTGAGATTCTCTCTTCTATCTCTTGTATTCTGTTGGTGATGCTTGAATCTATGACTCCTGATTTTTTTCCCTAGGTTTTCTATCTCCAGGATAGTCTCCCTTTATGATTTCTTTATTGTTTCTACTTCCATTTTTATGTCCTGGATGGATTTGTTCAATTCCTTCACCTGTTTCATTGTGTTCTCTTGTAATTCTTTAAGGGATTTTTGTGTTTCCTCTTTAAGGGCTTCTACCTGTTTACCTGTGTTCTCTTCAAATTCTTTGAGAGTGTAATTTATGTCCTTCTTAAAGTCCTCTATTATCAACATTAGAAGTGATTTTAAATCTGAATCTTGCTTTCCTGATATTGGGAATTAAGGACTTTCTAGTGTGGGAGAACTATGTTCTAATGATGCCAAGTACCTTGGGTTGCTGATGCTTTATGTTCTTGCACTTGCCTTTCACCATCTGGATCACCTTAGTGCTACCTGCCCTGTCTCTTACTAGAGCTTGTCTTTCCTATTATCTTGGTTGTTTCAGAACTGTGAGGGGTGGGTGTTACTACTAGGGTTAGAACTGGGGCCCAAGATCTGCTCAATGCTTGGGCCCAGACCAGAAGGAACCAGTGCTCTGGGCCAGGAGTGAATTCCTGGGTCCTCGTGGGTCCCAGTTACTCCCTGTTTGGGGCAGGTGTTGCTGTATCCTTACCTAAGTTGCTGCCCAGGTTAGAGCTCCTGAGAGGCCCGCTTCCACTGGGTTTTGTGAGATTGGGTGTAGAGCAGCCGCCCAGGATCTGCTCAGTGCTCAGGCCCAGACCGGAAGGATAAATAAATTTTTTTAAAAATGGATTAACTGATCACTAGTTGCAGGAAAAACAGAAATATAACACAAAATTGTCATCTCCTTTATCAGCCATGTTATTAAAGCTATAGAGCCATAGTGGACTCTTAGGTATGGGATATAAACATTCCTATGCTATAGGAAGCTTTTGGGAGCAAGGATTCTAGGGATGAAGAGTAGAAATATTAGAGAGTCTCCAAAGGCTGCTGATGGAGGAAATGGTTGAAATGAGGAATCCGTGGGCTTTGGAAATCACAAGCAGAAGCTGGGAATGACAGAAAAACACTGAGCAGGATCCACAGGAGCCAACAAGCTGTAGGATTGATACTATATGGTGAGGGCTTTCTTGTTGATTTAAAAAAAAAGTATATATCTCAATGGCATCTCCACAGTCTACAAAGTTCATCTTCCTGCAAAGACAAGCTCAAGGCTATCTGTTATTTGAATTCTTCTGAGATCATCTTTCTTCTGGAGACTTTGGATTTTTGCATTTTTCTGTTGTCTGGGCCATGATGTATATAGCTACTTTGTGTGTCTTGCCTTCTTAACTGAACCAATAATGTGTACACTTTTGAATATTTCTATGCTGAAAATTGCCATAATCGTTATTTATGGAGTAAATTTTAGGTTAGGTTCTATGCAAGAATAAGATAGATAGATAGATAGATAGAT
>NW_021604568.1:14496059-14536059 GCF_004785775.1 Grammomys surdaster | reverse complement strand
TAGCTTCTTGGTTGGGGATGGGAGCTCATGCCTACTTCCCTACCTCCAGTATTGGAACTCCTCTGGTTTGGACATGTTCTGATCTTGTACATGCTGCCATAATCTCTATGGTTCATATATGCACAAGTCCTGTTGTGTCTGGAAACAGTTTCCCTTGGTATCAACCATCCTCTATGAATCTTACAAGCCTCCACCTCTTCTTCCTCTCTGAACCCTAAGGGAAGGGATTTGATGAAGACAACCCATTTAGGATTGAGTGTTCCAAGGTCTTACTCTTTGTACATGGTCCAGTTGTGGGTCTCTGTACATGTTCCCATCTACTGCAGGAGGAAGTGTCTCTGATGCTGACTGAGTGCGACACTGAACTATGGGTATAGAATAGTGTCATTAGGCGTCATCTCATTGCTACATTCCTTTAGCAGAACAATAGTATTTGGTTTTCCCCTAGGTCCATGGCCCATTTAGTCTCAGTTTCTTGGCCACCCAAGAGTGCCAGGCACAGATTCCATCTTGTGGAGTGGTCCTTAAACACAGTCAGATAGTAGTTGGTTACCCCCACAATGTTGTCCCACTATTGTACAGAAAGGTCACCATTGTAGACTGAAGGGTTTACAGCAAGGCTGATGATTATCTTTCTCTGATAGCACGTAGAGCTCCTTGCCGGACCACGAACACTAGGCAGTAGGGCGAAGGCTCTACCTAGGCACCAGATTGACTTTGTGTTAAATGAGATGGAGATGTTGTCTTCAGCAATAGGGCCTGACCATCCATCAGTTTGTGGATAGCAGCCAGTAGCCTTGGGAATTTCCTTAGTTGTTTGGGGTTTCCCGTGGGGCTCTTTAGCCAACAACTCAGTTAACTGTAGCTCATTCCTGGACCTAATGGTGAGGGATGTCTATTTGGGACTTTGTCTCCCCAGTAATTCTATTTAGATTTCTTTCACATATGTATATATTTTAAGAAGCTTGTACCATAATGGGTTTTCATATGACCTGTCAAATAACCCTTAGCTGTCCCTCCCATATCTCTTCCCTTACCTCTCTTTCTCTCTCCAGTTCCACTTAATCCTCCTGATCCATTCTCTCCTGTTTCTCTCTAACTATATATTCTATTTCCCCTCTATGGGGAGATTATTCTTGCCCTCCTAGTTCCTTATTCTAGATCTAACTTCTGTGGTTATTCAGGGTAGTATCATGTCTATTGAAGGCTTAAAAGCTAGCATCAATAAGAGAATACATACCTCATTTTTCTCTTCGGGAGCAGAAAAATCTTAAAAGACAGCTCTGACTGTGAATTCAAGCTGAAAACTTTCAATAAGTGCTTAGCAAAATTTCTTAACCTACTTTCTAATACATACAAAATTGAAGGCCTTGTCCTGGATTGAAGCCCTCAGTTAGAGCTATCTGGAAATGACGTGTTGATATATACTGGCTTCCAGAAAGTTTACACACTCTCCTAAATCAAAGGACAGGATTTTTTTTTTTTAAATCTCCATTCTGGTCTGGTATGGAAACACATGCTTTTAACCTTAGAACTCAGGAGGAAGAAGCAGGTGGATATCTGTGACTTCCAGGCCAGCCTGGTCTACTTAGTGAGACTCTGTCTCAAAAAACCAAACAACACTCCCTAGTCTGTTGTTAAATAATGACTTTTTTTTCTAGTCCTGTTCTCTGAAGTGTTCAGAATCTTACTTCTAGAACTATTTAGACCATGCGTGCCTCCCATTTTTATCAAGAAAAGTGGCCTTGGCATAGATCATGTGGCAGTTGGATGCATGTGTCCATAATCCTCCATACTGGCTACAGACAAGGAAAGGATCCCCCGGGATTCCTGAGCCTGTGGAGGGGGTGAAATTCATTAATCTGGTGATTTACCCTGAAAGACTGGTTTATACACAATGGGGCAGCAGATTTTCAGCAAGAAAGGGCTTTAAAGTAGTGTTCTGGCTGGAAAACGGAGCAACTGGGTGATTAAGGCGACCTTACATAAGACCGACAATAATCTTCATTGTTATATCGAAGATTGAAAAGGTTCCAGTAGATTATCGTAAGCCGGGGGGGGGGGGGGGGTTCCAACCCTCCCTGCGTTTTTTTTTTTTTTCTCAACTGTGTCCAGGAAACCGATGCTGAGGTCTCTGCTTCTTGTTCTTCAACAACAGCCAGGATCCTTGCTTCTTCTGGGAGACACTGCTGGGATGAGGCTGCAGCCCTGGCTGCATCAGGAGTACCCACTGGCTGGCCTCTGGTCCTACAGAAGGACTGCAGACAGTGCGGCTGTCTTTTGATGGCAGCGGACATTCATCATGATGAGGGGGAAACGCCCAACAGCTGGAGTCAGGGTCCTCCCAGCTTCCCTTCTCCGCTCTGTCTCACTGTACTCTAAAGAACAGTCCCCATAAAGACAAAGGGACAAAATGCACTCTGACAGTTCAATGCAACCTGGACTCTGACTCAAGACACACCAACCTCAAAACGTTGGGTTCTGGCCTTCTGACCTGAAAAGTAGAAAGGGCACAGATGTATTTGCGTTTCAGAGCTGGTTGATTAGTTGTCCAAGCCGACTGAACCTTGGTGATCATGTGTTCTGAAACAGCCAATCACGGCCTAGTGTTCTTGTCTACCCTTCACTTGCCCAAGGCAGGTAGATACTTTGCAGTTCTGCTGCTGCTAACTGATTTTGTCTGTTGATTCCTGGCATAATTCCATACGAAGATAGGATTGGTTGGCTCATGGCCTGAGAGCAGAGTTCCTTTTGACAGGGTCGATACCTTAGCGGTTACATACAGCCTATAGACGGACCAATCTCTGTTCAAGTCAGCCAAGACCAGAGTCAAGTTCATGTTTGGTAAAGTGTGGTGATCGGGTCTGAGAGAACTTGATTTCTGCTTCCTTCGGGGAAGGGTCGTAAGGAGGAGACTTTGTAAATGGTCTACCAGGGACACTGGCATGCCCTTGAGTGACTTGTATTTTCATCTGCAAAATAAACCCACCTAAAGGGAGACAGGAGGATGGCTTAATTTGCATAGCATTTGCCAGGCCTAGATCTCCCACACGTACCCAAGAAAAGTAAAATAGCAGGAACCACAGAAAGTGCCTGTGGCTCTGGAGCAGAGGAAAGAGACAAACTGGTGGATTTTGATATTATTTATGCATTGATGTTTCAAAATAATAATTATTAATGATTGTAATTTAATACTTATGTTAATACCCTTAGCATAACTGGGCATTTTATTTTAATAAATTCATGGAAAATCACCGAACAGTTCCTTACTGATCAGTCCCTCATCTTGTGCTTTAATTGGTCTTTTAGTCAGGAATATTCTATAATAACACCCTACCTATGCATTGGCTTTTTTGACAATATTGGTTTTTCTGAATTTTACTGATTTTGACAGGTCATTGTATACTTAAAAAGCATATTCCTTAGTACCAAATCTCATCAGAAAACTCAGGGAGCATTAAAGAAATTGCTCTTGGCATCAGATACTAGATTTTGGAAACTCCACTTCTGTAATGAAGTTCACCTTTCGCCATAGAATTTAGAAAGTGATCTGGCTTCGAACTTCTGCTCTACCCGCCTCCACTTCCAGTGTTACTGTGGCTGGCTCGAAAGCTTAACTTTTATCACTGAAAACAAACATCTTCAGTTGGCAAGCTCCCTGGCTCGTTCGTGAGAACATCAAAGGTCCACAGCTTTCATAACTAAACATTCATAACTTGCTTGTCAGTTGTTCACTGGAGTACAAAGAGCACTCTGTGAACAAAGGGAATACTCTGTGAACAAGGGGAACACTCTCTGTGGACAAGGGGAGCACTCCGTGGACAAGGGGGAAACCCACAGATAACTTCACGCAAGAGTTTGCTTAAGGTACTGACTAGGTACAGTCTGGTATGCAGTTTGTGTTTATTGTATGTGTTTATCATGTGTGTTTATGTGCCGGCGTACAGGAGCACATGTGCCCCTGCACCAATGTGGTGACCAGAAGACAATTTCTTAGGATTGGTTACTTCTTTTTACTATGTGGGTTCTGGGGGCATTGAACTCAGCTAGTGGCAGACATTTTTACCCACTGAGCCATCTCACTGTCCCTGATCTATAGTTTTTAATGTACATTTTCCACTTTGCTATATGCAATATTGTTATTAAAAAGCTACATAGATAACCAGAAAGAACCTACGTTAATTAATAACTAGCTGCTGCATCAAGGATTCATTTAAGTAAACAAAAAAAATTTCAAACTGCTTTTAAATATCCCTGGAGGTATGCTGTGTTGACAGATATGACCTTTGTTATAGTTTGGCATTCCTGCCAACTTGGTCTGGTTAAGGTGATAGCAGTTTTATCTGTCACAGTTAGGACATCACTAGTGCAAATGTCAGCCTAGGAAAAAAGACAAATAATTTCTTGGTCTAATATTTCTCACTGGAAGGATTTTGGGGACTCACAGAGGTTGGGGGGGCGTCATACATTCGTGAGGAACTCTGTTCCAGGTCTAGAAAATCTTTGTGTGCCTTCATTTTTACAGTCTGTTTGAATGTTATCAGTTTCTAACCCCTTTGAGGCTATCCAGTTTGTGTTAATGGCTTTTAGTATTTCTGTAGCACACAGGTCTCATACTCTGCTGTTGGGGTGGTGCAGTCTCTGGTTTGGAATCCCCACTTCCCAGCTGAACCCCAACATTTAATACTGAATGTTAAATGATGACACACAGTGGCTGATTCCTTGCTGAGTCCTCTGCTAGCCAGGAGAAAAATGTCATGGCTTCTGTACTGGATTGCTATGTAATTGTTTTGGTAATGGTGGGTATTGAGTGAGGTAGAAGGGGCTGTGGCAGTGGGGGGATGGTGTTCAAGAGGAGTGCGTGTTAAGATGGGAATCTGTATGTTCATGTGTCAGGGCATGAAGAGGAGGTACTCATGATGGTAGAAGGTAGAAGGTGTTTAACCTTGAAGTTTCACTTATACCGTTGTGGTTCTTTAAGTAGGAGTTCCTTAGACATCTATTGGTTAGGTTCTTGGGAGTCATCATGTTTGAGGGGGGGGACTCTTGTTAACTTTACGAGCTATCAAGAGGCCGCTCTCAAGAATCTGGGTACTTCCAAGAGCTTTAAGTAGCCTCTGACCCCACAGTGTTGGTTTTCCCCAGTGAAAGCAGAACAAACAGCAGCACGGCCCAGAGGAATAATTTGGGTCAGTCCTTTGTGTTGCCTGTCTTCTGCAGCACTGGGTGGCACAGACAGGGTGTTTTTCTGGCTGTGGTCTTCCTCACTTTGGGTTGGCCAATTCCTGTTCCAGAGCCAGCATTGCCAGCGACTCAGGCTGTGGAGTATTTCCCCTCTCACTAGCAGCTCCCTCGTGTCTGACTTTATCTGACTGTGATCTAGTGATGTGATATGTTAGTTTGAATAATGACAAATATTTCGGAATCACCTAGAACTGGGCTTGTGTGTGCTGCAAGTTCCTGAATGGGTGAGCACTGCTTTAATTTTTTTTTGAAGTAAAAAAGTCAAACAACGATCCAGTAAGTTGAATTTGAACAGCTAAACTGCCACATGATTTGGGCCTATAATCTAAATATTAGAAGGGCTGAGCGGCAGTGTTACTCTCCTTCTGACTGTGTGCACTGTGTCGTCCACTAGTTGCCTTGAGTCATTCAGAATCTGCTTGGGAGTCTTGTTTCAAATCCTCTTTCTATTCTCTTTAAGGCTGGATTTAAAGCTATAGAAGTGGATCCTCGTAGCAAATTTAAATAGGTGTTTAAGATAGGAATTCCACATAGAGCTCTGTTCATACCTCTGAGAGCTACATAGTTCAGGACAGACTTCTCTCAGAGAGGCAGAGCGGCCCCCACAGCAGGATCTGGGCTTAGGAAGCACTTAGACCTGTGGTCCTCAACTTTCTCAATGCTGTGACCCTTTAATACAGTTCCTTGTGTGTGGTGACCTCAAACCATAAAATTATTTTTGTTGATACTTCATAACCATAATTTTGCTACTATTATGAATCATAATGTAAATACGTGTGTTTCTGATGGTCTTAGGTGACCCCGTGAAAGGGTCATATGACCCCTAGGTTGAGAACCTCTGACTTAGACCTTCCAACTGTTCTGTTTCTGCCTGTCATTCTATGTGACCACGGGCAAATCGGCATGCTTTGGTCATGAATTTTGATCAAGCACCTTAAAAAGTTTGGGTGTGAAGCGGGTGAATTTTAACAAACCACGAACAGCTCGGCTAGTTCCCGAGTCGCCGCCATGTTGCTGCTCTCTGTCTCTGCTCCGACACAACACCGGCTAGCCAGAAGTGCCAGTCTGGGACCCACGAAAAGCTGGCGTGGCTGCTGCCTTCACCAGCCGGCTCTGTAGACTCTATGGCTCCAAGCATGGTTCTTGGCTCAGAGCAGACAATGCCTGCCAACCTCGCCGCAGTACCCGGTAGAAAGAAGACTCTTAAAGCATAAAGATTGTCCAATAGATTTATATATTTGGAAATACTCAATACACAAGATGCTCACACAATTAGAATTGTTACCCAATATCTAACCTTTGATATGAATTGCTAACCCAGCCTGCTAGAGATCCACACGTCTTCCTCCATGTTGCTAGCCTCCCTTCTCTTCCCTCTCCTCTTCCTTTTCTCCTCCTTTTCCTTTCTCCTTCTCTCTCCACACTCCACTTACCTCTTCTACTGCCCAATCACCTAGCTCTACTGTAAATACAATGTAGCAAAAAAATATCCTGCAACATGGGTGAAAGTTACAGAAGAGACATTCAGAAAGTTGAAACACAGGCTAGCACCATTGCTTTTGGTTGCTCACCAGAATTTGATGCTAAGAGCCTATTTCTGAGGAAACACAAACACACACATACACACACACAGAGACACAGACACAGACACACAGACACACAGACACACAGACACACAGACACAGACACAGACACACACACACACATACACACACACACACACACACACACACACTAGCCCCAGGACTTGAAGAAATCAACCAACCAGGAAGCTTCCCCCTGCTGGCTAGTTCACACAGAACTGGGAGCTGCTGTACAGGTCACTGCGGGGGATGAATGACATGAAGAGTCTAACTCAGATATGAACTTTGTTAACTGCAATACTGACCATGAAGTTCATCCCTGTGTGGAAGGAAGGAGGGCGGGATGGATGGATCGGAGGAAGGAATAAAGAAAAAAGCAAAAAAAAAAGTACTTCATAATGTGCCAATCCATATTTACATATATGTGTCTATCTGTGTCTGTCTAACTGTCTTTCTGTCATAAACATCTGTCTGTCTCATATTTTCCTAAGTGGAGAGGCCAGTAGGTAGGCAGATGTTGCAAAAGCTAAATGGCCTCACACAAGGCCTTTCTGATAATGAAGTCAGCCTTGCAGCTGAGTGTTTGGTCGAGACTGTCTTCTCAGCTCTCCTCAGCTGCTCTCAGGTCCTCATCTCTCCTCATCTCTCCTCAGCTCCTCATCTCTCCTCATCTCTCCTCAGCTCTCCTCAGCTCTCTTCAGCTCCTCCTTATCTCTCCTCATCCCTCCTCAGCTCTCCTCAGCTCTCCTCAGCTCTCCTCAGCTCCTCCTCAGCTCTCCTCAGCTCTCCTCAGCTCCTCTTCAGCTCCTCCTCAGCTCTCCTCAGCTCCTCCCAGTCCCTGCCAGTCTTCTTGGGACATTTCTTCCACTCATCTTCTTGGTTTCTTTTCTAGCCTGCTGTGTGCACTACAGAAACAACACACGGTTGTGACAGAAATATTAGAACATCTAGGAAGCATATAAAATATTAAGGAAGCAGAGACAAACACAGAGTCGGATTCCCTTGAGGTAACCTCTGTTTAAACTTTGACCTAGTTCATTGTTTGTCTTGCTGTGGCTATCTTTAACTGTGCCCTTCCCAGGCATCCTTGAGAGCTCCCAGCTTAGAAACTGCTGTTGTCCTGTGAGGATCACTTCCAGCTGCAGTGCAGTAGAGCCTCTGTGCTCCCCGGGGACTGACTCTGGACCCCGTCTGGTCTCTGCATGTGTTAACACTTATCTGGACTGTAAGTCCCTACAAACATCCTCTTCTGTGTGTCCCCTTCCTTGACCCTCACCTCTGCTGAGCCGTTGCACCCCACTTCCACTGACTGGCATATGAGTGATGATTATATTCACCTGAAATTATGGCCTCTCTCCATCATGGACTATGAGACCCGATCCCACACCCCAGGCCTCCTTCACCACATTCATGTCCTAGATGGTCAGGATCACTCATGAATAATTTCAGATATTCAAAGGCAAAGACGGAAAGGGGTACAGTAGTGTAAACCATATGTGTGAAGGCTGCCTGACATCTACATCAGAATAAGGACAGTGTGTGTGTGTGTGTGTGTGTGTGTGTGTGTGTGTGTCATACATGGGCATGCAGAAGCCAGTTTGAGCAGGATGTCCAGCATTGACCTCTGTTGACCTCCACCTTATTGCCTTGAGATAGATCCTCTCACTGAGTCAGAAGTTAGTAGTTTCAGCTAGGCTGGGGTTTCAGCTATGTGCAGCCATGCCTGGCTTTTAATATGTGTTTAATATGTGTTTTGGGGGCTCGAACTCAGCTCTCACACTTGTGGAGCAGGTGGCCTTACCATGGAACCACACCCCCTTCTCTCTTCTACAACTTAAAATTTTTCATTGAAACCAGCGGTCATCACTGGCTTCACATGGTGGCACACACCTTTGATCCCAGCACTCGGGAGGCAGAGACAGACAGATCTCTGAATCCCAGACCAGCTTGGTTTACAAAATGAGTTCTAGAAAAGCCAGGGCTACACGGAGAAACCCTGTCTCAAAAAACTGGAAAAAATACATTTTAAAAATTGATCTTTGAGAATGGTTTTATTCATTATATAAAATGCCCATGTTTTAATCAATTTTGAGCTTTGCTTCTACCACACATATACTTGGGATGTGTAAGTGATAACTGTCCCTGCTTTTTGAAAGCCTGACTCATTCTAACTGTTAGGACATATTTTATTTGTTTTTCTTTAAAACATTCTTTATTGGTCTATATCGTTGTGTGTAATGCTTGTTTTCATGAAGACAATTCCTTTCAAGTATATTATATATTTTGAACGTACTCACCCTCTTGCCATCCCTTTCCCACGTCTCTTCTTGGGCTAATCTCCTTCCTTCCTCTTCCTGCTCTCCTCTCTGCCTTCAAGCTGAATGTAGCATAACCCATCAGCGGGAGAACATACATAATGTGTTTCTTTCTGAGTTGACATTATTTTATTTAATATGATGGTCTTTGACTGCATCTACTTTCTGGCAAATGACATAATCTTGCTCTTCCTTATGGCTGAATAAAACTCCTGTGGATACACATGCAAATTTCTATTTCTCTTCATGTGTCGATGGACACACGGGATGACTATTCTTTGTCTATTGTGAGTAGTGCCGCCGTAAACATGGCTGTTTGGGAGTCCTTGCAGTGTACTGATCTCACGTGCTTCGGTCTTATACCCACAGTGGGGTGGCTGGGCCTATGGTAGTCTTATTTCTCAGAGTTTTGAGAACCCCCCACCAGCAGTGCATATATGTACATATACATATACATATACATATACATATACATATACATATACTCCCATTTCTCACATTTTAGCCAGCACATATCACTTGTTTTGCTTTGCTTACAAACTTATTAGGGGTGTGTGCACATATGTGTGTCTGTGTGCACGATGTGTGTGTGTAGGTCAGGGAACAAGCTTTGGAGAGCTAGGCTAACACAGCTTGTATTTACACCCATGGAATCATCTCCTTGGCCTTAATTTGTTGTCTCCATGGCAACCAGTGTGACAGGAGACGGATTCTCAGTGTAATTTAGTTTGCTTTTCCCTGACTAAGGCTGTTGGACACATTTCATGTCTCCTAGCTCTCTGGACATCATCTTCTGGGAGGTGACTGTTCTTATCACCAGGTCATTTGTTGATTGCATTGTGCAGTGTGTTGGTATTTAGCCTTTCGAGTTCCTTTTGTGTTCTAAATACTAATCCTCTGTGAGCTGGACAGTTAACAGTGGCTTTTCTGACATTCAGTAGGCCATCTCTTCATTTGCTCTGTCAACTCTTTTGCTATCCAGAAGTCTTTTAACGTCATGCACCCCACTTGTATGGATTTGATGCTCCTCCCTGCGTGATTGGACTCCTTTTGAGAAAGTCCT
Organism: Grammomys surdaster; assembly: GCF_004785775.1. Lineage (NCBI taxonomy): Eukaryota > Metazoa > Chordata > Mammalia > Rodentia > Muridae > Grammomys > Grammomys surdaster. Next base: position 14,525,854 of record NW_021604568.1, on the reverse strand, counting down.
TGTGCATGCCTCTGTAACACTTTCAGAGTTTCAGGTCTTATGTTAAAGTCTAAAACCGATGACGAGGTGATTTTTATACAGAATCAGGAACAGGAATCTAGTTTTACTACGAAACTGTCCCTTTTCATCTTGCAAGTGAATATTGTTTTGTTCAGAAACTGGCAATTTTTTTTTCCTTTCCCAGTTCTTGAACAACTGGAGCCACAGAGAATAACCTCACTTAGGATCAGTGCAAACATCCTTGCTTTTCCACTGATAAATGGAATTTAGGGTGGGTGGACAACAACCCGACCCACAATCTGCCCTCCAAAAAACCTCCTCGGGTCCTGCACAGGTACCCTATCAAGTTGCCATTGAGAACATGTAAATGCTGCCCTCTCATCTCTCTTGGGCTTATCCGGAGTGGAATCAGCCCCTCTCCAAAACACTCAAGCCCAGAACTTCATGCCAGGGCCTCCTTTTCAGTACCTGAAACCATTATCCTATCAGGCAATCCCCATTTGTCAGCATCAGTGACTGTGAGCATGCTGATAGCATCCCGGTGGAGTTGTTGCCATCGTCCTGGGACTTTTGGGACCCGTATTAAGTAACTTCAAGGTGTCCCTTTAGAGGTAGCATACACATTACAAGTGAGAAGATGACAAGAAAGCAGCTTTTGGAAGAAAGGACAAACAGAGTCGGTCCATCAGTGTGGTTGCACTGGACTCAGATTTCAGCTGACCCGGTAAGGCAGAGACAGGTGCAGCCCTCCACAGCTCGTTTACTTACAGAGGAGGGAGAGTCCCGTATTTCAGAGGAGACGGTTCTAGAGCAGGTGTGCTTTGGTATGTGCGGCCAAGTGAACCTCATGGCCACTCCTTTATCTAGCATTTTTAATGACTCGTTATAATTTCCAGATTCCGGCATTTTCAATGACACCCTATAGCTTCCGGGTTCCGATGCTTGCCCCTCCCCTGCCTTGACCTACATCAGCTGATGCTTCCAGCTTTGTTTTCTTCCTTCCCATCCTTTCTGCTGAATTAGCCACAGCTGCCCCATCACGTCATCGGACCGCTTCTCGAGAGTGTGTATGTATGTCTTCCTCTCTCGGATCCTGCCTCTCACACATGTACCAGGCATGTCTGTCTAAGGTTTTGCCGACAGCAGAATGACGGTGTGTTACAGATGGGGCATTGCACCAGTGACTTTTCTCACTGCTGTGACAAAATGCTGGGCAGAAGCAATTTAAGGAAGAAGAGTTTGTTGGCTTGTGGCTCAGTCCCTGCAGGGAGAGCACAGCAGCAGGAGCATGAGGGTTTGGTCCCAGTGCGTCTGCAGTCAGGAAGGATGGAGTGGGGTGGGCTAGGGTAGGAAGGGAAGGCTGTGTTCTATTTCCTTGCTCTCTCTGTTCATACTTTCCTGGATTCTAGTCCATGGAATGGCACTACCTGTATTCAAAATGGGTCTTCCATATTGAGCCTCTCTGGAAACAACCTCATAGATACACCCAGAGGTGTTTCCTTAGGAAATGCTAATCCAGTCTAATTGGTACAAGAGACTGGCCATCATAGATGTCCTGACAGACCATGGGAAGACAGTGAATATAAGGTGGGTGGTTCACAAGACAAGAAGAAGGGAAGGTTGCATTCGGACTTTCATTCTAATATTGAAGGTACGGAGATTGAGCTGGGACCTGAGGACGTAGCTTATCTGGCCTGCATGGAGCCCTGGGTTTGATTCCAAGCACTGCATAATGCAGGCACACACACCTATGATATCATGGAGGCAGGTGATCTGAAGTTCAAGGTCATCCTCAGCTATATACTGAGTTCAAAGCCAGACCAGGATACATGTGTCCCATTTTAGCCACAGAAGCGGTGTCTAAAATAAAATAAATAAGGTGGCATTACCGTGAGCTGACATACTGAGGCTATGCAGCTGCTCGAGAAGGAGCCCACAGCTTGTATTCCAGCCAGTAAGGCTTGTTGTTTCTGTTAGATAGCAGGTAGGGGCTGGATTCTCTCATCACAGGGCTAACTAACCTGCTCTCTTCAGACGCTCTTGTTTGGAACTGAAGTCTTTAACGACGTAACTAGTTATGACAAGGACAAGCCTGAAATGAGCGCTTCATGTTGTCACCCCCCCCCCCATCTTCATGAATGTTTGCAACTAAAGGCTCCAGCCTTGATGTCTCTGTGTTGGCTCTGACCGCAACAATGAATGGTTCCCAGCCTAGGCTCGCTAAACCGTGACTTGGTAGAATGCAACCAGTAATACCATAACACCATCCAGGAGGACTTGGGACATGTTTCCTTCCTTCTCAAGGTGACCTTTTCTGCTTCTTCTGTTTATAAGACCAGATAGCATCCCAGAGTGAAACAGGGCAGAGAGAGAAAGTGAGGAGATTGTTGATTCTTCTATCACTCTCCAGGAGGCTGGGAGGAAAAAGTGAAGGGGAAGACTTACCCCCAGCAGATGCTGTCCTTTCTCTGTCCAACATTCCTCTCTTAACTTGCTTTTCTCTGTCTCTCATTCTGTCTGTCTCTATCTGTCTCTCAAGAGTTCCACACAAGAGCCTTTCCTCACTCAAACTCAGAAAGTCTAATCTTGAAAAGATGTTAGAATCTATGGATGGGGTTCATCTTCAAATGTCAGGGCTTGAGGAGGACACAGGGTTCAACCAGACTGGGGAGCCTTGGGCTGAGTCTTCTTCTGCCCCGGGAAACTTGGATTCTGCTTCAGTTCCCTTGTCCCTGTGCTGCTTGGGAGCTCCTCAGAGATCCTGCTTCTACCCCTTCGTCTATGTGTGTTCTAGACCCTCCAGCCTGAATCCATGTGTTCTAGACCCTCCAGCCTGGACCCATGTGTTCTAGACCCTCCAGCCTGTACCTATGTGTTCTAGACCCTCCAGCCTGGACCCATCTGGAAAAGCAGACACTGCACTCTTTCCTCCCAGTGGCTTCCAACTTTCAGGAATTTTTCCATGGCTAAAAAAATCAGGGAGACCGTCACAGACAGCCTTCTGGAAGGTGAAATGTCATAGAAAGTCAAACTGAAACTATAATGAGCTGAATGTCTTTAGGGGGACAGCGCTATCAGGGAGAGAAGACCAGAGCTCTGGAGACATTGAAGAGATGAAGGCTACAAAAGTCCTGAGCCCCCAAAAGCTAAGCTACCCATCTCCTGTCAATCATTAAAATGGAGCCCAGACTGGTAAGGTGGACATCCGGAACCCAACAGAGCTCTGGATTTTTAGTGCTCTTTTGGAAATGCATCATCACAATAAAGAATTTCCCTTGGGGATGGGGTGAGTGCTGTGGTGCTATCAGTTACCGCTCAGGTCTCAGCTAGTGGTGAGAGAAGTCATCCCTGGACTGAAGAAGCCAGTGTCCTTTCCTGGTCACCACCACCACATCCAATCTGGGGGAAGTCATTTCTGAGTTGCAGGTATCCCATTTACCAAAGGAGAAGTTTGAAATAAGGATTCTTTAACATCACTCCATAAAAGTATTGTTTCATTATGCTAAGGACAGAACTAGTATTTTGTTGTTTTATTTTTCATTTTATGTGCTTTCAGAGTTTTAAATTTTAGTTTATTTATTCACTTTATATTCTGATCACAGGCCCCCTACCTCCTCTCCTTCTAGTCCCACCCTCACTCCCACCCACCCCTCCCCTTCTCCTCAGAGAAGAGATACCACATCATGGATACCAACCTGCCCTGGCACATCATGTTGTAGCAGGACTAAGTGCATCCTTTCCTACTGAGGCCAGACAAGGTAGTCCAGATAGGGGAAAGGGATCCAAAGGCAGACAACAGAGTCAGAGATGATGCCTGCTCTCATTGTTAGGGGGCCCACATGAAGACCAAGCTACGTATCTGCTGCTACATATGTGCGGGGGCCTACATCCAGCCCATGCATGCTCTTTGGTTGGTGGTTCAGACTCTGTGAGACCACATAGACTCAGATTAGTTGTCTCTGTAGGTCTTCCTGTGCTGTCTGTGACCACTCCGGCTCCCTTAATTCTTCCACAAGACTCTCAGAGTTCTACCTATTGTTTGGCTGTGGGTCTCTGCATCTGTTTCCATCAGTTTCTGGTCTTAGAGGTCCATTTTTCAGGAGTCTGGGTATTTCTCATCGAAGAATCCATCAAACACAAGCTTTTTAAAAAGCTGTAGGTGGTCTGGAAAGATGGCTCAGAGGTCAGGAGCATGCACTTCTCCTCCAGAGGACCCAAGTGAATCCAGATCCCAGCTGGAAGCTCACTGTCACCCGTAGCTCCAACTCCAGAGAAATTTGATGCCTCTGGCATCCTTGGACTCTGGATATGTGTACAGACCCACAAACAGAGACACAGGGTTAAAAAGAAAATGATTAATTAAAAAAATTAAAATCCTGTATAGTGTTTTCTTTTTTCTTGTTATTTTGATGTTTTACATGTTTGGATATATGGCCTGCATATATGTATCTGCACCTAATGCATGCCTGGTACCCAAAGAAGCCTGAAGATATCAGATCTCCTGAAACTGGATTTATAGGTGGTTGCAAGCCATCATGTGGGTGCTAGGAATAAAACTCAGGACCTTTCAAGGAGCAGTCAGGGATCTTGACTGCTGAGCTATCTTTCCAGCCCCATGTAGGATTTTCTATAAACAAACAAACAAAAACAAAAGACAGTTGGGCTCTCTTGAAGTTTGTCATTCTGTCTAACTTCAATGGGCAGAAGCCTGGAGAGTGTGGTCTGTGGATTGAACAACCTTACACTTGCTTATTTCTGCTGCTGAGCATGCTTAGTGGAGAAGTGTTTGAGCACATGGCGTTCCATCCTAGTATCTGGCTCTTGTTTCATGACTGTCGGAAAGATGTGTACCACAAGCACATCGTTCCTCAAGGCCTCTTTTTCTTTCCCCTGCCTTCCTCAGAGCTCTTTCTTAGAGTGGCTGAAAGTGTGGTTAGTGTGTGTTTGCCTCCCCTATGTTTTGCTTCAGCCTGCCTGATTTCTTTCTCAAGGCCAACACAGAGAATGGCCTGCATTGGCTTCAGACAGAAGAGCCCTTTCAGAGACCAGTGGGAGGGCTGGGGCGGGCCTGGTCTCACAGCCAGCTCTGCAACTCAGAGTGTGCATGCCCTTCAACTCCACAACCTTGGGGCAGGGCCCTGATATCTCTGTGTTCCTGCAACTGTAAAATGGAGTTGATAACCATGCCTAACTCACGGCATTGCTGTGAGACGTATTAAAGCAACCCACAAGGAGCGCGCAGTACAATATGCAATAGCTAGACACGTTTATAATGTTAAAAAAAAATAGGAACAAATTCCCAATAATCTTGGTCATTTATACATGAAATGTATATGCAGTTGGGATTCAAATATATAATTTACTATATATTTGATAAAATAAAATATATGATGAACATATATTTAGAACATAATTGTAAAAACATAGTCATAATTTAATGCTTAGTAAAAAGTAGTTTATAGGACGGCGTGGATAGTATGAGCATATCTTTAAATTGAACACACATCCTAAGACACATGTTAACTCATCTGTCTATCAGTAACAAAACCACTAAGGGGCCAGGAAGATGGCTCAGTGGTTACCAGTGCATACTGCTCTTACAGAAGACCTGAGTTCTTCCAGCACCCATGGGAGGTGGCTTACAAGCTCTTGCGACTCTATGTCTGGGGGAATCTGACACCCTCTTCTGAACTCTGCAGGCTCCTACACTCACATGTGCACAGCAACCCTCCACACATACATGTACTTAAAAATAAAATAAATCTAAAGGATGGCTGCACCAAAGTTCTACACATTCAGAAGTCATCTCTTGGAGAAGGGGATTCTGGGTGATTTTTTTAAAACCTCTGGCTTATGTTTTTTATGCAATAGACTAATGAGTTGCTTTATAAACATAAGCAGTGCTCTGAAATAAGAATGCTGCCGTCCTTGATGTGACCGTGGTCTTCCTTTTGCATGGAGTGAATGGCCCACTCCCTATCAGCCTTCATCACCGGGGCGCCTGCCTCAGCCCATGGGATGTCCGAGAAAGCCTTTCATCCTGGCCACAGAATGGAAACGTTCCCCCAGGACTATCGGTCCTGCAGCCTGACGCCACGAAATACTTTGTCAGCTGTCTCTGGCTCATGTGCTCTTTGAGCGCATTCTTTTCAAGACGAACTCAACTTTTCTCCTCTGGTTTTATGTGTTAATGGTGGCTAGTCCCTGGTTTCTCTGACAGTGTTGTTTGAGGAGGCAGGCTTGGAGATAGCTGATCTCATGAGAATTTAGGGACCCCACCCCACTGCGTTTACTAAACTTTCCACCTCATAATAGCCTGGGTGAAGGGGATATGCTCCTTCTTTGTTCTGGTTTTAAAAATTCACACAGAACACAAAACGAAACCTCCACGTTCCATCTTAATATTCCCGTGTTTATTTTAATAAGAATAAGTGATAAAGTTTGTGTTGCTAGTTTAAAGACTTAACATAAAGACGAAAAATAGAATTTAAACCCTCTGAGTGTAAGTGCATCTACGTTGGTGAGCACAGCCCTGCTTCTGGGCACGCCAGTCTCTGCCTTGCTCTGCCTATGGGGTTGGGTTGAGACGTGAGGTTGCATTTGCTTCCCTCAGTTTGCCTTTGTGGTTAGGAGCAGGGTGAAGACAGAGGACAGCCTGGCTGTCACTTCTCACTCTCCCCTTGTTTAACAGGCGGGGCTCCCTGTTCACATCTGTTTCCCGTTCCTGCCTTTGCCTTCCATATCACCTTAGGTGTGCTGTGTTTTCAGGGTGGGTGTCCAGCTTTACACAGACTCTGGGGTTGTGATCTCAGGTTCTCATGCGTTCATAGCAAGCACTGTACCTGCTGATCCATCTCCCCAACACTATTTTCCTTACTGAGTACTACTTTGCTTGTTATTTACTTATTATCTTAGTAAAGACTCTCCCAAGGCAGCTGGGGGCCTGCTGGTATCAGACAGCAAGTGAAAACAACATATCAACTCTTCTAACATGGATCTCAGGGGCCTTCTTATATCAAGGACCAGAAACCTGAGGTCCAGAGACAGGACAGGAGGGAGGAAGAGAACACCAACACTCATCGCTGGAGGCTGGGCACAGTGCTTCATGTTGCTCTCTCTGTTCTGTGTCTTGTTTAGTCTTCAAACCTCTGTAAGATAACAGACCTCACCTCTATTTTCTAGAAGACATAGGGGCTCAGAGAAGTCATTTAACTTCTCAAAGTCAAATATTCAATGAGGATGACTGACTCATCAGCCCGACTGAAGCCCAGGGTCTGCCCACACACACCGTGCTTCTTGAGCTTAATGGCTTGGTGGGTGGCAAGGCTCTACGTGGGAGTTCATACACACAATTCTTAAGGCATTCAGGGAAATGAGTAGCTTGGGGCCCAGGGCAATGTTTGCTTTTCCAACTTGGTGCATATATGCTCAACATTTTTGGACAGACTCATTCCTTCAAATCCCTCTTACTCAATGGCTCAGAAAAAGGCAAACAATACAGTGCAAAACTGACCCTGAGCCTATCAGTTCACCCATGAGCATGTGTCTTTGGTCAAAGTACTTGACCTGAGTTCCTCAGCTTCCTCATGGTGACATGATAGTGACTTGACAGGTTTGTCGGGCAGGGGGGAGGGGGGCAAACAAAAGGATGAGTCACAGTCTTTGTTTAGAAGCCACAGAATGTCTACTGGCACCATGATGACCTGACCACCCTGGGCAGAACATGAAGTTCTGTACAGGGCAGGATCTAAGTAGCTTGGCCTGTTGTCTCCCAAGAGGAAGAAAGAAAAGGAGGAACAAGACTCCTCATGATTGCATGATCTGTCCTTCCTGGAACTCATCAACATGGACGTTGTGTAGTGGTTTGAATGAGAATGTCTGTCTTAGTTAGGGTTTTACCGATGTGAGCAGACACCATGACCAAGGCAACTCTTATAAGGTCAGCATTTAACTGGAGCTGACATACAGGTTCAGAGGTTCAATTCATTATCACCAAGGAGGGAGCACAGCAGCATCCAGGCAGGCATGGTACAGGAGGAGCTAAGAGTTCTATGTTTTCATCTGAAGGCTGCTAGTGGAAGACTGACTTCCAGGCAGCTAGGATGGCCACACCTCCAAATAGTGCCACTTCCTGGGCCAAACATATACAAACCATGACAATGTCCCACTAGGCTTAAATGTTTGAACACTTGTTGCTTGGTTGGCATCAGTGTTTGGAGAAGATTATAAGGTACCACCTTGTGGGAGGAAGTGTGTCACGGGGGTGGTGGTGGGGAGTTTTGAGGGTCTACACTTCAGTCTGCTCTCTGACTCATGCCTGCAGTTCAAGATGTGAGCTCTTGGCATTCCGTTCCTGCCACTTGTTGCCATTCTCCTGCTCCATCATGATGGACCCTTCTCCCTCTGCCACCCTGAGCATACATAGGCTTTCCCTTCTATAAATTGCCGTGGTTATGATGCTTTATCACAGCAACATAAAAGTAACTAGTCTAAGGCAACAAAGTATGTGGGGAGAAAATGCCCATTTCTCTGGTCCTTAGATGCTCACCCAGCCCCTAGAGGCCGATGTGCTTATTCAGAGTGGTCAAACAGAAGTTCAGCAGATTCTCCCAAGAACCTCACACTCAAGACTGCAACTGGCATAGTAGCTGGTGGTTTCATATGGGGGTAAACATGGGAAGAGGATACGGGGGTCAAGAAGAGGAAGACAGCACGTGAACTTTGCTGTGATGTTGCTTCATCAACATCTTTAAGACTTAGCATGTCAGAGACCCTGCCATTCAGAGCTATAAAGAAGCATATGGAGATATCTAGATTAAATTATCTTTTGTAAAACTGAAGCTCAGATGGACTGGTCGTGTAGCTCAATAGGTAGAGCATTCGTGCTCGTCTGTCATACATGGAGCCCTGGCTTTGATCCTCAGCATCACACAAACTGGGCCTGGAGGTTCTCTCTTGAAATCCCATCAGATAGGAGCAGAAGGATCAGAGATTCAAAGTTATCCTTAGCTGCATAGTGAGTTCAAGGCCAACCTGGGCTACATGAGACTTAGCCACAAATGGAAAACAAATGAGACTCAGAGAGCAGAGGATCAGATTCAAAGTTAGTTCTCTGAGCCCTTTACCTGACCTGATTCATTATACCGCAAGTTCCTTCTGTGTGTGCTTGTGTGTCTGTCTAGGGGAAGGGAATTTAAAGCAGGGAAGTAAGTTTTGTGTTCATCACAGGGGCCAGGGGTGATTGAAGGCATTTGAGACATTAAGTGTTGCTCAAATGGTTGCCATATTTTGTGGGTTGCTTTTGTGTCCAGCACTTTCTGGAGTCTTGGGGAAGCTGGGTCAGGTAAACTTTATAAAAGCTGATCTTCACATGAACAAAGAATGCTTGGCCACAAGTGAACTTTGTCACTTAATGCCATCTGCTTCCCTGGCCTGGCCTTACAGCCCAAGTGAATCCTGGAACTCGAGCCAGAGGGAAGTGAGGTCTACGTGTGCAGCCTGCTGTAGTAGGGTGACTTGCTGGAGCTACTTGAGTCCAACTAACACGAGAGGCTCTGCCCACTCATTATCAACAGGCCAATTGAAGAGATGAGGAAGAGTGTAAAATGGAGAAGGAGACTTACTCAGTGTGGCAGTATTGGGAAGAAGAACAAATACAGGCCCCCATGACTCTGTCACCCTGTGAGTCCGTCTTTGCGACCACTATTTCCAATTGTGATGGTGATGATTCTTATCCCTCTGAAGCCACAAGCCCAAATACAACCGTGTTGCCTTAGACACGGCATCTTATCACAGCAACAGAAAAGTGACCAGTACAGAAGGGTACAGGGACCAGAGCTGAACAGTTGTATTGTACATTGAGAGCTTTCTACATCTTGGGAAAACGTGGCACAGGTTGAAGCATGCAGCACGAGGACTGACATAAGAAAAGTAAAGAGAGAACTGCAGTCCAACGTGGTGTCAGGTAAACACCAAAGAAACAAATAGTAAGGGAGTCCCCCTTGTTCGGGGTCTGGGGACCTGAAAGGCTGTGCTGAGTCAGCATGAAGGATGGGCTTTCAAGGATGTTTGATGTTCCTGAAGTCTTTTATTGTTTGGAAAATGCAAATAATATACATCTACTATAAGTATACTGTAACACACAGACACACACAAACATACACACACACACACACACACACACCCTATAGTGCCCAGTAACTCCATCCCCAGAAACGCTCACTGATAAAATTTTAGTGTTTTTTTTTTCTTTTCCTCCATATACAGAAAAAAAATATAAAAATTGGAGCAAGGTGCTTTACAGATTTATCTTCTTGGTTCTTGCTGAACGAACCATAGGATTTTAAGGTATGAAGGACTGTTGACTAATTTCAACAGCTACATTGCAATAGGAGTGAGTCCACAATCTCTTTGGGTTGGTATCCTGTTGTTTGATTCCTTTACTACTCCATATCTGAGCACCGACACTTTAAAGTGTTTATGACATTGAGCTACCTTGTGAACACTCTAATTATTTATTTATATTATTGAACTGGAGTTATTAGACCAAAAAGAATGCATATAAAATTCTTAAATCTGTTTTATTTGTTTTTCACTTTTTTTCCCAAAGAGTTATAACAATGTATATGAACAAAAATCCTAGGAAGAAAGTCTGTTTCCCCGTATCCAAGTTAATGATGTCATTATTGCTTAAGAAGAAATATCCAGTTTGAATGGTTTGAAAAGAATGTCAACTTTATCCCCATAATAGCTAGCCTTGAGTGTTTAATAAATTACCCCTCCCTTCAGGATAGCTGCTTACAGAACAGTGTGAGTTTACAGATCTGTGGTATATAATTTGATATGGGTTCCATGGGGTCATTCTGAAGGTTTCACATGGGGCCAGTGGTGTCTGTGATGTGCTGTTATCAGCTAAGCTCTGCCCTGTAGACCTGGGACTGTACAATGATTCTCTCATCAGGCTAAGTCTGGGCTTCTCCACCCTGTGGGGGAGTGGTTCTGAATGTAACAAGAGAAGATAAACCCAGAACACAATATCTTTCATGTTTCTACTTGCAACACATTTGCTCTTATCTAACCGAGTACAGAAAGTCACCTGGTGTCTTAGTTAAGGGTATTGATTGTTGTGATCAAACGCCATGGCCGAGATGTTTTAAAAAATAAAACATTTAATCTAGGGCTTGCTTACAGTTTCAGAGGGTTAGTCTATCATTGCCTTATCAGGGGGTGTGGAGCGGGAAGGTTGGTGCTGGAGCAGTAGCTGAGACTTTTATTTACATTCTGATCATCATCATCGTCATCCTCCTCCTCCTCCTCCTCATCATCATCGGCAGCAGCAGCAGCAGGGGGGAGAGAGAGAATTAGATAGATAGATAGATAGATAGAGATAGATAGATAGATAGATAGATAGATAGATAGATAGATAGATAGATATTGGGCTTACACTGGGCTTTTGAATCCTCCAAGAACATCCCCAGTGACACACTTACTTCAACAATCCACACTTCCTGATCCTTCTAATCCTTCTCCAATAGTCCCACTCCCCGATGACTAAGTATTCAAATATAGGAGCCTATGGGTGACATTTTCATTCAAACCACCACCCCTCAGCAGACCGTGAAATCCCGAGAGCAATTCTCAGCTTCGTGGCAAGGGCCAATGTATGGGAACAGGGAAAGGATTTGTGGCTGCCGAGTTTGCCATCCAATACAAAGAACAGAGAGCAGAACAAGACCAAACAGCCAGTGAGCAGTTAATCGCCTCCAGACATTGTCTTTGCATTATGTGCCTGAACTCTGAGAGGCACAGCCCCTTCTTAGCCCGAGGAGACTGAGGTGGAGTCCAGCTAGTGATGCAGAGCTAATGAGGTATACATGGAGAACGTCTATGCATCGAATGGACAGAGTGCGATTGTGCAGGCTGGTGAACTGAGTCTGAAGCCTGTTAGGCGGGCTGTGGGAAAGGGTGGCCTGGAAATTCCACATGGTCCTCAGGGAGACTTTCCCCCTCTTCCGGTGAAGTCTAGTCTGGCTTTAAAATGTCTTCCTCACTTGGAATCCAATCAGGCATCCTCAAGTTATACAGGTTGATATCCATTCTAAAGTCAAAATGTCTTCTTCGCACTTGCTTGGCTCCCAGGTTAGACCACCTAGAACAACAGCCCAGCAAAGCAGCCAAACTGACAGAGAGAAGACCGTTTGAAGAGGGATGGGTTGGGATGCCAACAGTGAGCATGTGCTCTGTGTACGCGTGGTCCTGGGTTGAATCTCTAACACCCACTAAAAGCAACCACAGCAGAGCAACCAAACATGGCAAGGACCCAGGAGGAGTTTAGAGCAGGGCGAGGCTTAGAACGTTATGAAGTAGCAATGAAGTCGTGTTATGGTTGGGGTCATCACAACATGAAGAACTGTATTAAAGGGTCACAGCATTAGGAAGGCTGAGAACCACTGCACTAGCGTGTAAAAAAGGGTAAGGCAGAGACCTAGAAAGTGTTCTCAGAGGAGCCGACCCGACAATGTCCTGATCGCTCACTGACCTCCAGATTGGTAAAATAACTAACCTGTGTCGGTTTACAGCATTAAGTTTGTGTTAACTCGTGGGAATGGCAACGGACGAACACAGCCTTGCTCACAGCCTTGCACACAGCCTTGCACATGACCCTGCACACAGCCTTGCACATGACCCTGCACACAGCCTTGCACATGACCTTGCACACAGCCCTGCACACTGCCTTATACACACCCTTCCACACAGCCTTCCACACACCTTTGCACACAGCCTTGCACACACCCTTGCATACAGCCTTGCACACACAGCCTCGCACATGGTCTTTCACAAGCCTTTCATAAGCCTTGCACATAACCTTGTACACACCCTAGCACACAACCTTGTACATATCCTTGTACACAGCCTTGCACAAGCCTCCACACCCCCTTGCACACTCCTTGCACACTTCTTTGTACACACCTTTACACACAGCCTTCCACACATCTTTGCACACAGCCTTGTACAAACCTTGCACACATCCTTCACACACCCTTGTATACAGCCTTGTACACACAGCCTTGCACATGGCTTGCACACAACCTTTCACACAGCCTTCTACACATCCTTGCACACAGCCTTCCACACACAGCCTTGCACACACCCTTGCACATGGGCTTCAGTTCAATCACACCCATGTCAGTCACACCCATGTCAATCACACCCATGCCTGCCAATCACATTCTTGTCAATCACACCCCTGTCAATCACACCCCTGTCACCCTGTCAATCACACAGCTGTCAATCTCAATCACACACCTGTCAACCACACCCATGTCTGCTTTTGTTATCACATGGTCTTCTCACTGTGTCTCTCTTTCTACACCCTCTTTTAAGGATACTGCTTTTCCTGAATCCATGGCTGACGACATCAATGTGACCTGGTAGTATTTAACTCTGCAGTGGCTCTATTTTCTACCTTGCTCGCTGTAACATCCCCAACATCTAGAAGAACACCTCCTCTAAGCACTGTTGGATGGATGAGTACAAGAATAAGTGAATGGTAACAATACATGAGTGGCAGCAGCAGCTGGGACCGCATGGGGTTACCCTGGCCTCCTTGACTGGGTGCATGTCAGGCTCAGCACAGGTCTTGTCATCTTCAGCAGGAGCCTCTGAGAAGTACCTTGTACAGAACGGGGAGGGGCAGGGGAGCAAAAGATGTTTTAATATTTTTCCATCTGAACTCCAGGCCTTGCTGGTCTGGCCTGGGGTGGAGAAAACAAGTCCGAGGAGCTGAGTTACATTGAAGAAGTGGCTTGTGACACATGTAGAGACACAGGGACAGGAATAAGGGAAAGGAGAGGACTCCCAGGCTGCAGAGGCTGGGAAAGCCCAGTCCTGGAGACAGAAGCTAAACAGTGAGGCTAACACTGGAAAGTACGAGCCCACCCTAATTCATTCATTCATTCATTTATTGATTCATTCACTCACTTACTTAACACTCTTTTGACAGATAGCTATTAACCACATTCTGGTGTTCTGGATTCCCCTGGCTGAAATCTGTTTTCCTGAAGCTTTCCTCACAGTGGGAAGAACTATGGCAAATAAAGATAACCCAGGTTGGGCAAGAAGTGTGTGGTGAGGCTCTCACCAGAATCAGGGAGGGGCTTAAGGCTATGTGTAAGAGAGGAGGAGCTGTAGGTGGTGAGGGGGGCAGGTAATCCTGCATGAGGTACTGGGAAATGAGGAGATGCTCCCTCCCCCCTCAGAAGAGCACTCCAGGCTGAAGGACTTCCAGAACATGTCAGAATGCCAGGATGAGAGAACACTCAGAGCTTGAGAGAAACTGAGTCCCTGGGGCTGGAATTGAGAGAGGAGGGGGTCAGGAGGGCCGGCTGTGGTCAGTGTGGCTCCTGGCCAAAGTACAAGACTGACCAGTGCTTAGGTTGTGTGGGGGTTGGAGCCGGGTCAGCCAAGAGGAGCAAGAGAGCCAGTGGACTTTGGAGGGCCATGTGCATTAAACCTGGGCCTCTCATCACACCACGCATGAGGCCAGGCAGGCTAACAGGGAAGGAGTTTGGCCAGCACCATAGCTAGGGTGAGAAAAGCTGATTCAGCCCTGCACATAAGGAGTGAGGCCTCTTCCCACTGCGGCAGCTCGAGAGGGATCACGTGTGTGGAGCAGAGAGTTGGGCACTGAGGCACCACGGGCACAGATATACCTGGTGCACAGCAGGAAGCTCCAATGTTGAGTCTTGAAGGTGCAACCTCACCCCAAGGCTCGCTTGATGGGGTGGCAAGCTGTTCAGATGTCACCCTGCAGAAGAGAGACAAGTTTCAGTGCCTCCACTCTTGGCTCCTTTTCCTACCTTCGTTGCTAGTCCGTAATTGGGGAGACATTCATCTTCTGAGCAGACTCCAGCTTATGAGCAGTTATCAGGACACCCAGTAGCCTCCTGAGTCCAGGGCCCTGGTTTCCAGAAGGCCTTCCTGACCTATATGTGCCCAGGTTTGCAAAGAAGCTGTTCGTTTACTCAGCAGGCCCTGATCCTGCCTTGTTCCTGCTTGAGCCCTGAGTGGCTGCACTCTGTCACACGGTGTGCAAACTCTATCTGCCCCCCACTTCCCTCGGTGGCTACTGTTCAAGTCTTGTTTTCCCTTGTCTTATAACATGGCTACAGAAAATTGCTGGCCTCCCCCTTGCCCTAGCCCTTGCTTTTCTCAGGGGCTGTGCTGGAGGGACATTGTTTTCCTTGTCTTCCCTCCCATTAGGTAACTTCCATTCTACATATAGATCTTTCTTATCGTCTCCCTCCAGTTTTCCTGATGTCTGGGTTAGGCCAAGATTTTCCCTTCTGTGAACACTGGGACACTTGCCTGAGTTGCTAGTTTAAGATTTTTTTAACTGGATATTTTCTTTATACATTTCAAATGTTATCCCCTTTCCTGCTTCCCCCATGGAAACCCCCTATCCCATCTCCCCTCTTCTGCTTCTATTAGGGTGTTCCTCCACCCACCCACCCACCTACCCACCCACTCACTCCTGTCTCCCTGACCTCGAATTTTCTTACACTGGGGCATCGAGCCTTCACAGAACCAAGGGCCTCTTCTCCCATTGATGCCTGACAAGACCATCCTCTGCTACATATGCAGCTGGAGCCATGGGTCCCTCCATGTGTATTCTTTGGTTGGTGGTTTAATCCCTGGGAGCTACAGGGGTCTGGTTGGTTAATATTGGAGTTGCAAACTCCTTCAGCTCCTTCAGTCCTTTCTCTAACTCCTCCATTGGGGACCCCCTGCTCAGTCCTATGGTTGGCTGCGAGCATTCTCCTCTGTATTTGTTAGGCTCTGGCAGAGTTTCTCAGGAGACAGCTATATCAGGCTCCTGTCAGTATACACTTCTTGGCATTCGCTCATCGGGCCTTGCATTAGTCCCACTGTTCCAGAAGCTCTGAGTAAAAAGAAACTTTCCCTCCCTTCCCTTCCCTTCCCTTCCCTTCCCTTCCCTTCCCTTCCCTTCCCTTTCCTGGTATTGCTGTGTGGGATGGAGACAGAAGGGGAGGGGGAGTAGAAAAGGGACGAAGAAGGAGAAGGAGGGAGAGGACAAGAGAGAGAGAGAGAGACAGAGACAGAGACAGAGAGACAGAGAGAGAGACAGAGAGAGATATCAAGAAATAGCTACTGGATTTGCACAGAGGTTATCACCCCCACCAAAAATTAAGGGTGTCTTTCTGCTGGACAGCCTGCTGGACAGCCTACTGGACAGCCTTACAGCCCTGTGACAAGAGGCTGACATGAACGCTCCCCTTCCTGAAGCCATATTTGCTCAAACAGTTTCCCAGCTGCCTCTCCATCCAGGAACAAATAGCTCTCTATGCATAGTTCTGAGCCCTGGACTTGAGAATCCCCTAAAGAATGTTAAGGGGGTTTAGAATTTCTTAGTAGAAACTGCCCTGGTAGAAAAAAAATGGGAGGTGTCAACATTTTACTCTGGCCTTTTGAGTCTAAACAATCAAAGGCCTGTTTCTCAATAGAATTCCCATTCATTCACGCTCCCTTACTCCCCCGCCCCACACCCCCGCTCTCCTCTCTCTTCCCAAAGCCAGTTTCTCAGTTTCCTCCCAGCCCCCGAGAACAACTGCTCTACCCATGAATGTCATTTGTTTCACATGTAAGTAAGGATCCATTTGGAAGACACACACACACACTCTCACACACACACACACACACGCATGCACACACCACACAAAAAAAGCAGAGGAAGAAAATGAAAACATCAATCTAGACTTAAAACATTTGGAGACATTTTTTCAGACTTTTGCTTTTCATATATAAATATATATATATTTATGAAAGCTGAGAACACATCTGATATACTGTTGTTCTGTGACAACACACCACAAATAATTACCAGCTTAGAGAATACTGTTTGCTTATTTATTGAAAGGGAATGCATGCCTGTTACAGGTAAGAAGCAAAATAAAAGAATAAAACAGGTCGCATGGGAAAATCAATAAAAAGCACTAAAATTTGCGTTTTAGAGACAGAATTGTCTCTAAGTATGCACAAAGTATGAATTCGGTTGTTTCTGAAGATACATATTTAGTGAGGCGGTATACACATGTCATCCCAGTACTTAGGGGGTTACAGCAGAAATGTGTCTGAGGCTAGCCTAGGCCTCACATTGAACCACTGTCTTGAACAACAACAAAACACATGAGAGTGTGAATATGCAGACATGGAATTCTGTGTGCATACACATGCATTAAGAACTAGTAGTGCCCTAGAGGACGCCACTGCTGTCATTTTGTTAAATGGTCATGATGTGCCTGTCAAGCACCCTTCTAAGTATTTGTCTTTATGTCCACAGGTTAGCCCTGCTGTCTGCTTTGATCAGAGAAGCCTCTTTTTGCAGTCTGTGGTGGTTGCTGAGGGTTCCCAACTGGTCAAAGTGCTGAGAATAAGTACTGTTGAATGCTCAGCCTTCAATGGGACCTCTGTATAACACACACACACACACACACACACACACACACACACACACACACCCGTGCTGCCAATCCCTCAAGTCTCAGCACCAGGAGAGAGGGAAGAGGTGGGATGCTATGAAATGCCGCCTTTGGGCATGCCACGCCCAATTCATTCTGGAACTCTCAGCAGCTGTGCTTACCAGCACATGATTGGCACAATACACTGTCAGCATCCTCTCATGGACAGGGGAGGAACTCACGAGAGGCTAGCTCCTCTCTGGGGATCTACAAGCAAACAGTGGTTGCTGGGACAGGGGAGACTTTTTCTTCAGTGATGTAGCTACTGATAAGTTGCCCATGTTTCTTTAACCATAGTTGAACTTACTGGGTCACCAAGCAAAACACGCACACATAGGAAGGTAGAAGGAAGACTGGTTGGGATGGAATTGAGGAGGAGCAAGAGAAATGCCGTGGTTACTGAGCCCTTCCCTCTTCCCTGTGCTCTCTGAGCCTTGAAAGGTTGACAGCAAGGGTAGCAAGGATGTGTGTGTGTGTGTGTGTGTGTGTGTGTGAATGTGTTTGTGTGTATGTGCATATGTGCATGAGTGTGTGTGTACCTGTGTGTGCATATGTGCGTGAGTGTGTGTGTACGTGTGTGTACGTGTGTGTGTGAATGTGTTTGTGTGTGCGTGTATGTGCATATGTGCGTGAGTGTGTGTGTACCTGTGTGTGCATATGTGTATGTGCATGAGTGTGTGTGTACATGTGTGTGTGTGTGTGTGTGCTGGGGTTAAGGGTCTCCTAACAATGGCAATGGGAGTGTCTCTGACTCTTTCACCTGCTCTTGGAACCCTTTTTCTCCTATTGGGTTGCTGGGCCAGCCTTATATGAGGGTTTGTGCCTAGTCTTACGTGTCTTGTTATGATGTGTTTGGTTGATATCCCTGGGAGGCCTGCTCTTCTCTGAAGGCAAATGAAGGACTGGATCTTCGGAGAGGGGAGACGGGGAGAGGCACTGGGAGGAGTGGAGAGAGGGACACTACAGTTGAGGTGTATTGTATGAGAGATGAATAAATGTAAAGAAAAATAAATTTTAAAAAAGAAGGAGCAAGAGATAGTAAGAGAGAATATTAACACGAAAATGTCAAGGTATACCCACCATTGTGTATAGTTTATACGTGCTAAAAAAAAAAAAAACCCAAACAAACAAATAACACCAAAAAAAAAAATAAAAGGAAAAAAAAACCCTTTAAAAAAACCCCTCAGTTTAAGCTTCTAGTTTTAGAAAACTTAAAGCAGGGCTGCATGGTACATTCTCGGAGGCCATCGATGGCCTCTTATAGGATGACAGTAGAAACCTGTTGGGAGCCGACTCTTAGCCGAAAGTGGCTATCATCTTTACAGCCATCTCGAGCCATATACCCTGACAAGAGACTTGTTTCAACAGCCTGCAATAGCTGAGCACACTCTGATAAACATCTTGTTACACTGTTTAGTGCCCCCAGCTGCCAGGTGCTCCTGGTATCCATGGCTACAAGGCACGTGACATAGTGGCTTCAGTTGAGATTGTCCACGAGGGCAAGTCACGTGGTAAAGGGTATAAATACCCAGGATTTCCCTTCTATAGGGGAGTAGAGGAGTAGAGGAGTCGAGGAGGTAGAGGTAGAAAGTAGGAGGTAGTAAGTAGTAGGAAGTAGAGGAAGGAGAGAGAAAGTGAGAGGTGTCAGGAGACTGAAGGAGTGAGAATATAGTAAGAAGAGAGGAGAATAAAGAAGACTTGAAGAGACTCCACCAGACTCTGGCTTGTATCTATCTTTTGCGTCTCTCGCCCCTTTTTTCCCCTTCCTCCGTCCCCACTTTCTCTCTTGCTAGACCCTGACCTGCCGACCGGAGCAGCAGAACCGGCCGGCCTTTACAAAGTAACAGAACCTGACGGCCGTTACAAAAGAAACGGCAGTTACAAAAGTCCCCCTTTTTAAATTTGTTTTCAAAAGGGAAGGCTGGGAAAACTTACGGAAACCGTGCCTGCCTTAGGTTGGAACAAAGGACCCCAGCCTCCCTTTCCCGTCTCTGGATACTCAACAGAAAACCATCTGTATTTTATTAGAGAAGGAGTATGTGCTACATGCAGGTGCTGGTGACCCATGGGACCTATTTACTAATGTATTCCTTTGCCTACCTCCTCTTCAGAGCTCATAGAGTACAAAATATCACTCCCTTGCAGCAAGGGTGGCCATGAAGTCTGTCCTGGCTGGACGACTCCTGAAGACCCTTCCAGTATCAGGCTGAGTCTGCACTGTTTTTACGTAGGATGTGTAGTATCCCCGACCTCGCCACCGTGCAGGGAGTGCTAGGGTTGGAATGTGGTTTGTCCCCCTGAGATGTGTGAGCTAGAGGCTGCTCCTCAGTGCAGTTGTGCAGGGTGATGGGACCTTTGAGATGGGCTGAGTGCAAGGTGATTGGATCTCTGAGGTCTCAGGAGGGATGAATGATGGCCTCCAGTAGCTAGTTATTGAGAGCGCTTGAAAGTGAGCTTGGTCCCTGCGGTCCTTTTCAGAGTCTATGATGTGTTGTGATGCAGCTAGCACATCCTCACCAGACACTGAACCGATGGACCACCAGATCTTGAACTTGGACTCTCCCAAACTGTGGGTCAAACAAACTTCTTTTCTTCATACAGTATTTAGACTCAAGTATCTTGTCATGTCAACAGAAAATGTACTGATCCAATGGTTGTGTCACATCCCCAACTTGAGGACATAGTTTTGTGTATCACAGCATATTAGCTCGTGCTCAATAGATACTAGCAGGTTGACTTTAATTCTCTGATTTGTTTGTTGCAGAATTTTTAAAGATTTTGTAGATCATCATTTAGATGATCTTTGTAGGCTTTTAAAATTAGCATATATTCATTACACAAGATAATGGGTTTTAGTATGACATTTTCATACATGTGTATCATACACTTAAGTTATAATCACTGTCCTCTACCTTTCCTTCTGCGGCTTCTCTCCTTTGCCCAATGGTTCTCTTGCTGTTTTTATGTCATAGGTGTGTGTGTGTGTGTGTGTGTGTTTGTGTGCATGTGCACATGTGTCTTCTTTTGGTTGTGAACCTAGTCTTTAATGGCTGAGCCATCTCTCCAGCCTGTGTGTCTTCTTTTTAATGTGAATTCCCCATATGGGTGATCATCTGGCATTTGTCTTCCTGAATCTGGTTTATTTGATCTCTACCTCTACCCGTCTTTCTGTAAATGATATAATTTTATTTTTCTTTATAGCTAAGTAAGACTCCGCTATAAACTGTGCGTTTACGTTTCGTCTTGCATTCATTCACTGCTGAACATCTAACCTGTTTATGTAACTTGTCTATGTATGGTGCACACAGGCATGCCAGAGTCTCTGTGGTGTGGTAGATTCCTTCACATAGACTCTCAGAGGTGGTATCGCTGAATCCTATATCAGCAGTTTTCAGCTTTTGAAGGCCTCCTACTGGTCTCCTTTGTGGCTTCTCTAGTTCCTTTCCACTACAGTGTACCAGATTTGCTTTCCCTCTCCATCTTTATCAGCATTTGTTAGTATATTTTTCTCTTGGTGACTGTCATTCTGACTGCTTGAGACAGAGGTATCTCAATGTAGTTTTGATTTGCATTTCCTCGGTGGATGAGGGTTTTGAAAACACACACACACACACACACACACACACACACACACACACACGGAATCTGTGTCTTTTTTGAGAGCTTTTTGTTTAATTTGGCCATGTATTGATTGGATTTTAGCGTGTGATATTTTAAGTTCTTTATAGTATATATCCTATAGACATAAATCTCTTAACAGAACCCAGAGTACAAAATGTTTGTATTTCATAAACTTAAGCAGACCATTCAAAATGACAGCGTTACAGACTTTGATTCGAAAAGAATCTTCGGCCATCACTCACCACCCAGTTACTGTTGCTACAAACACATCTAACCTGGTGATGCCATGATTAAGTTTGGAAGGAAGCTTGTATTTGGAAAGATCTGGGGATGGTTAGTGAGGGAGCAGTGGTTTCGTTTTGTGTCTCCTGGAGACTTGGATTGCGCTGTGGCCGGTGGTACACTGTGCATCTTAGATCTTTACAAGTGAGAGGCCGATGCTCTTGCTTATCAGGATGGGCTGCGAGTCAGCAGGGAGCCTCATGGCCTGGCAAAGAGGAAAGAGGTCAGCACGGTTGCCCAATGAGCCCTAAGAACAAATCAATCCAGACTGTTTGTGGTTCCAAAAGCCAGCAGGAACTTGCCGTGCACTCCTCCTTATGTATGGTTGGGCAATAGTTGCGAATGATGACAGGGAACCTTGAATTATTCCTGTCCATGTTCAGCCACAGGGCAAGAGCCGATGGGTCAGGTGTCTTTAACCTCATGTCTTTCTCAGCTGGACTCACCTTTTTGCAGTCAGGATCAGAGTGATGTGGGAGTTGCTCAAGACATGAGTCTTGTTGGGTTTTGACTGGAGGAGGCCAGAAGGCCAGAAGTCAAAGTCTCTTGATGATTGTGGGAGCCTAATGGGCTTTGGACCTTATAGCCATCAGATAAGTCACTTGAGCAAGAGAGGAGTGAGGATAGCCAATGGTTGGGCTCTGGGAGGAGGTGGTCCCTGCAAGGAGTGGATAGTGGGCAAGTGGTCAGAAGGCATTAAGTGTGGATGGACAGACAGACACAGAGAAAAGACTGAGTCTTGTATCCTCCTTCATGCTTCTGATAATATGAAGTCAAAGGTCAATTCGATGGACCTTCCCTTTGTGGGAAGACCAGTTGAAACACTATACTTACTTTCAGTACTGAGGTGTCAGGACCACCTGCAGGGATGTAAAGTAGGGGCTATGTGGTTACCTAGGATCATCATCTGGGTATTCCTACATGAGAAGAACCTGAGAGGTTTCTGCACACTTGCTGTTACTGATGCAGAATCACCACAAGAGGAAGAGGACTTCCCACAGTGTGGCAGGGTTCACACTGTGCCTTGTAACAAACTGGGCCAAGGTCAGAGGGTTGGCACCCGGCCTGGTGAGTATTTCCTCACTGAATCCTCACTCCCGACCTCTGCATGCACGGCCTCCTTCTGGACCTGCCTTCAAGACACTAAGGACTCTCCTGAACACGGAAGAACACAACTGTCATTTATTAAGACTATGGTCAGTGTTCAGGTAGTACCAGCCTTCTCCCCCACCCACACAAACACTACACAAATTGCTTAGGAGAGAGAAGAGAGAAGGAGAAAAGAGAAAAGGGGAAGAGAGAAGAAGAGAGGAGAGAGAACTAGGAAAAAAACCAAACTAAAACCATCTTATATTTAGGAAACAACAGGAAACCCAAGCAGGATACTTGGCATGTCCTAAGTGACATTCTAAGCTGTGGAGCATAAGGATTTTGCTCATCTTATCTGTAAACCCACTGTGTAGCATGGAATCTAGCACACAGTAGGGCTCCAGTAAAAAGTTCTTCAGAAAAAAAATGAACAAGTACCACGTAAGCAGTGAGTGATCCTAAGAACACAGGCAGTCTGAGCCTGGCTCCTGACTCTTGGTCTCTGTGGCAGGCTTCCTCCCGGATGGCAGAGGTACTACAGTGGGCAGACAAAATTAACCGGTGCTTCCTGCTTAGAAGCTGACACCCTGGCGGAAGGCTAGGAACACACTAGGAGTCCTCATCATTTGATGAGTGATCCGTGAGTGATTCCCGATGGTCTGAAGGGGACTAGACTGCTCTGTAGCAAGCCCTTCAAACCCACTGCTCTCAAACAAGCTCTGGGAGTGATATCAGGCTGGTGGATGTCGTGCAGGGAGTTGGAGAGAAAGGGAGACCCCAGATGAATCTGGGTGACCCAGAACTCTTGAGTGTTCGAACCTTAGTCTGTAGCTTTCCAAGACTGTGCTTGCTAGTCACAGCCTCAAGAGTCTATTCTCTAGAAGCCAGTGGTTGTCAGGCAGGGCCATTATGAGAGCTTCATGGGTTGGAAAGATGTGTCAGTGGCTAAGAGCACTTGTCACTGCAGAAGACCTGGGTTTGAGCCTCAGCAGGCTATTGTTCACAATGGTCTGCAACTCCAGTGCCAGGATACACAGGATTCAGAGATACACATGTGAGCAGAACACTCATACACTTTAAAAAATGTAAAAAATGGTTATGAAGAACAAGAGGAAGAGGAAGATTTTTGCCAGTACTTTAGCTCTTCTGAAGTTGTGGGCAACTTTGAGCTATGTATGCTAAGGGAAATGGTTAACCTTACTGTGAAAACCAGCTCACACTGCCTTCCAGGATGGAAGCTAGCACCCATACAGCAGCTGCTGGTCCTCAAGGGACTTCCTCGACACTTCCTTGTCAGGCAGCCAAGCTGTCATCCACATGGGCCACTGGGGAATCCCTAACCAGGTGAAGTCATCTAAAATCAAGTGTCACTAACTGCGATGCTACTATCATACTATTAACTGTTTGTGATTGTTTGCATATAAACAAAGAGGAGATCCTGCAGGCTGGGGAATTTGGGGGTACCTACAGAATGTGTTTGCATATAAACAAGAGATTCTGCAGGCTGGGGAATTTGGGGTACCTACAGAATGTGTTTGCATATAAACAAGAGATTCTGCAGGCTGGGGAATTTGGGGTACCTACAGAATGTGTAACTTAACTGTAAAGAAACTCCTTGATCACCATTAGATTCCAGAAGGAATAGCTGTCCCCAAGTAACAAAGGCTCACCTATTTACTATTTTAAGGAGCTTGGCTTCCTGGTGCCAGAGTGGACTTCAGTACCAGGAAGCTGCATAGTTTACAGGAGGCTTTGATCTTCCTTATGAAGGGGCTGAGATAAGAGGGGAAGAGAGCACACAGGACACTGGCTTGGTGGGGGAGCAGGCAGCCTGCATCTGCCTCTCCCTACTTAGCCTGTCCTGTAGAAGAGAGAGGATGGACCATGCCTCCTGGGCAGTACCCAGGGTCAGGGAGCCTGCCCCACTTTCTGCTTGTGAAGAACAGAACAAACACCTATCCATCCTAGCAGAACAGAGCTCTGCCTTTTCTAGGGAGAAGAAAGAAAAGACTTTGGGTTCAGCTGTTCTTGCTCCTTGTGGAAAATGATTTAATTCTTTCTCTTTTTTTGGAAATGTAAAGGGCTGGGTTTTAGCTCTACATCAGCACGTTTAACGTTGAAGATTGCTCTCTATGTGTTTCAAATTGCTTGTATCTTTATTGCTACAGATTTCTCACTGGCTTTTTTCTCAGTTGTGAGCCATGGAAGCAGAACAAGATGGGGGTGGGTGGGACACAGGCAGACATCCCTACACGACCAACTTAACTTTATCTCTAGCACTAGGTCCAGGAGGATTTTTGAAACCATCTCTAGTCCTTCAAGTAGGTGCTCCAGAATGATTAGTCAGGTCTGTCATGAATGTCTGAGGAACAGTTAGGCCATCCATTATCATGACTGTTATAAATTGTGTAACCATAAGATTCCATGTTTCTGGGGCAAACATGAGCCAACTGAAGCCCTCTGACTCTCATAGTCCATCTCACTCTCATACAGTGTTATAGCTTCAGCTTCATAAAGTTTTATTGAGACACAGTCATGCTCACTCACGCTCAACTTTGGGTAGCCTTTTCATTGCATGGCAGAACTAAGAAAGACTGGGCCTATAAAATAGTTATCACTGTACTCTTTGCACCAACGTTTACCAACCCAGCACTTTATTATTTTTTGAAATTTATTATTTGAATTTCAATTGTGTGCATGTGTGTGTATGATGTGTACATGTGTGCAGGTACATGCAAAGGCTGGAGGAAGGCACCAGATCCCCCAGGACTCAGGTAGGTAGGACTAAGCCACCTGATGTGCGTTCTGGGATCAGAACTGCAGTCAGTGCAAGAGAGAGGCACCCTTAGCTCTGGAGCCCTCTCTTCAGCCTCAGCTTTGAAGTGGTGTAAAGAGCATCCATCCCTCTAAAGTCTCTGTGAAGGGAGAAGGAAGATGCTATAAGCCTCATCCTAAGAATAAAGAAAGTAGGTCCCTGTGGGATGTTCTCTGCTTGGAGCACTAGTTTTAACTATACAAGGCTGCCCAACTCTGTTTCAGGTAATATTTAAAATGGCTGTACCCAATTTGGCTTGTTTGGTGGGGCCGCCATGCTCCCGACTAGACAAGGCCTGAGGCCACCAGAGCAGCAGTGTATTCTCGCTGCTTCTCGCCTCTGACTGGCCAAATGCACTGGCCCTGGCACCCACAAGATGCCAGTGTGGGAGATGGCTCTGCCAATCTACCACATTGTCTCCACAACGCTTTGCAGATCCCAGACCATCTCGCCATCCACGCAGTACCAAGTAGAAATGAGACTTTAATGCTTGAAGATTATCCAAAGGCTTCATATGTTTGGTGATTTTGAATTAACAAGACGCCCACACAATTAGAGGTGTTACTCAATACCTAACCTAGATATACCAACTACCTTAGACTGCTAGAGATATGCGCACATCTGCTTCCATCTTCCTCTCTCTCCTCCGGTCCTACTCCTCCTAGCTCCTCCTCTTCCTTCTCCTCCCGACTCCTCACTCTGCCTACCTCTCATACAGCCCAATCAACGAGTATACAAAGTAGTGGGAGAAATATTCTGCTACACAAGCCACTGCTTCACTGGTCTTCAAAACAGAATGTTTGAGCCCAGGAGGATGATGCTACATGACAGTAAGCCCAGCACCCAGGAGCCAGAGGCAGGAGGATTGCTGTGAGCTTGAGTCCACCTAGTGCTACATAGTGAGACCCTGCCCAAAAAAACAAAAGACAAACCCAAATAGAGGATTCAAGTTTCCTGCAGAAGAATTTATTTAATTTGTTCTAATTAGGGCAAGACGTTCACACCAAATATTTAAAAGGGAAAATGGGGAGTTGAGAGAATTGGTTTTATGAGCAAGAAAGGGCACGGTAGATATCTGTGATGGGTGGGGTTCAGGTACAGTAAGCAGCCAATCTGCAGCAGTTTGGAGCTTCTGAGAGGCAGATACCAAAGAGAAGCCAACACTTCTCGTCCACTGTGGGAGCCACTTATGCAGTGACAAGGTGGAATGAACAGAAGAAGATGCACACAGATCACAGAGCAAGAGAGAGGCCAGTGAGCAGGGAGAGAGGAAGGAGAGGCCATGCAGGAGCAGCACCAGACCACAGTGCAATACGGTGTCTGCAAGAGTAGTGTGTATGTGCGTGTGTGTGTGTGTGCGTGCGTGCATGTACATACACATGAATGGCAAGGAAGGGCTGACTCTTTTCAGCCACTGAACAGGATTAGCCCTAGCAGAAGGCCATGGTGGACCCAACGGGGCAGTGCCAAGAGGCTACCAGTCATCTGTGCTCCTGCAGCAGGTGGTCTGAAGAGGGATCAGAGTGAAGGCCTCTTGTGACTTCTGTGGCACCCAGCATTTATTGCCTGTACATCCTAAACCAGGCTCTGAGCTAGGACTACAGAATACAGAGATATGAACGCCATGGTTCCTATCTCCAGGCAGCTTGTGCTCTAGCTGGGAGTGCCAAACATGCACACCACGTAGGCAAAGAGGTGACAGAGACACCAATAAAGAAGCATGGTGATGTTTCGGTCAGACAGCTGGAACAAGGTGTTCTAGGGATTAAAAGAAGGTACCCGAGAGAAAAGTATATTCTCATCTGGCACTAGGCTAGGCATGTGTATGGATGTTCTGCATCATCCAGGCATGTGTATGGGTGTTCTGCATCATCCAGGCATGTGTATGGATGTTCTGCATCATCCAGGCATGTGTATGGATGTTCTGCATCATCCAGGCATGTGTATGGGTGATCTGCATCATCCAGGCATGTGTATGGGTGTTCTGCATCATTCAAGGCTTTCTGGTGCCCATGAGTTGCCTTCACCCCTTTGGCTCTCATTGAATACCTCTTAAGCACCATTCTGAATCCCAAGTTAAATGATTTTTTTTATTGGCCAGCATCTGACTATAAACAAGCTCAGAGTATTGAAGAAGCTGTGGTTCTAATGAGTCACTCAGAGCAATCTACAGAACCGTGAGTGGCTTCTCGTGGGACTCCTCCCCTCCCCTCCCACTGCAACCTGGATGGAGTTTAGGGCCTTGAGCAGGCTCTGCTTGAAGCTCTTCTTTTGACTTTTCTAGATTATGAGGTAGACCTTCATAAGTTGCCCAAGCTGGCCTTGAACTCTCTCTGTAGCCCAGGTTAGCTTTAAACTTTCAGTCCTCCAGGGAAGCTAGTATTATAGGCATCTGCCAAGAGGCTTGGCTTCCTGGGGGAATTCTTAACAACTAAAATGCAGTTAAGCACAAAAAGTGGGTAAGCCAATCATTTAGCAACAGTGTATTTACCAAGCTCTCTCACACATGATGAGGTGGCATGTAGGGATGGAGTCTTTTATTCTCATGAATTATGAAAGAATAAAAAATAATGCATATACAAATATATAGAGAGAATAATATATCCTCCTGGGTCCCATCCCTCACATCAACAACACGTATCTTCTATGATAGATTTTGTTCCAGTTTTTGTTTCATGCACATCTCCCTTCTATTATTTTTGTGATATTTCCCAGACGCCCCCTTATTTCAATGGCGAATATTATGGTATGGATTTCTGAAGGATTAAGATGTTCTTTTCCTTTTAAAAGACATCCGTGATATTCCTATGGCATGGTTTACCCTCTTGGACCTCACACTGTCATCTATGCTGTAGAGGTTTTAGTTGTGGTTTACATAAAGTTCCCAGCCTTGTCCGGGCCTCCACTGAGTGTGATGCACGCGAGAAGCTGTAAAGCAGAATGGCCACAAATCAGAACTCTGAAGAAAGATCAATGTGAATCTCAGGCAGGAGGAACTAGACTGCCATCTGAGGTGCATCTGGGATGTATGATTTGCTGGGATCCTCTTTTCAGAAACAAAATTGATCAGTATCATTGTCTGTGTTCTTTACAGAATGTCCATGACACACTCAAATGCTTTATCTTAATATCCAGGGTCCTTTGGAGCCAAGAGTCCATGGTTCTCCCCTGTTAGTGTGTTTCAGAACAGATGCATGGTCTTGTAATCTCAGCACATGAGAAGCATCATCAGAATGATCTTGGATTCAAAAGCATCTCAGCTATGTAACTGTGTCCACAGAGATGAAGATATTCCAAAGAGATGCTTATCTATCTGTCCCCCAGACTACTGAAACAGCAGACCCCACCCCCAGGATAGAATTTCTTGGGACTCTTCTGCTGGGAGAAGGAGAAGGTTGAAGCTTATGCCAGCTGTGCATGGCTAAGCTGTCCTGCTTAATGTGAGGACCACCTCCGTCAGCACTTCTCTTGCAAAGAGATTTCAGGTTGTTAAAGCCATGTGAGGTCTCCTGCTGGACAAGATCTCTCCCTTATCTGACATTACATCTTTCTCTGAGGGAAACAGAACATACCTGGCTAAAGACACACACACACACACACACACACATTCACACACACACACTCACATACACTCACACTCACACACACACACTCACACACACACACACACATATATTTAGAGAGAGACAGAGACAGAGAGGCAGACAGAGACAGAGAGGCACACAGAGAGACACAGAGAAAGACAGAGACAGAGACACAGACAGAGAGATAGAGATAGATAGATAGATAGATAGATAGATAGATAGATAGATAGAGATAGAGACAGACAGACAGAGAGAGAGAGAGGTGCACAGAGAGGTGTTCTGAGAAGGATGAGTGTCTGTAGACCTAGGTGCTTACATTGTATATTAACATACAAATCATTATTTGTATCTTGATGGTTCTACAAGTCATTGAAAGAGGGATGGAAATGAGTGGCAGTTTGTAAGAGAGACAAAAAAATGAACTAAGAACCCTTGTGGGGCCAAAGAAGATGGATAACCAGGGAAAAGTTTCAGCCACACAATCCTGAAAGCCCAAGTTTGATCCCCAGAATCCATGTAAAAAGCCAGATGTGATGGAACTTATTTATAACCACAGCACACCCCCTGTGAGGTAGGAGTCAAGGACAGGAGAATCACCCAGAAGCTTGGGAGCTACCCAGCCTGGAGTATACGGCACATGGGGACTGACTCAGACAAGATATGGAAGTTGAGAACCAACTCCCCAAAGGATTTGACCTCTGACCTCCACATGTGTGCCATGGCAAGTGCATGAGCAAGCTCCCCTCCCCCCTCACAGAGAGAGACAGGTAGGAGGGAGAGATGGAGGGAGGGAGGGAGGAAAGGGAGGAAGGGAGAGAGAGAGAGAGAGAGAGAGAGAGAGAGAGAGAGAGAGAGAGAGAGAGAGAG
>NW_021604568.1:14494095-14496049 GCF_004785775.1 Grammomys surdaster | reverse complement strand
GAGAGAGAGAGAGAGAGAGAGAGAGAGAGAGAGAGAGAGAGAGAGAGGTAAAAAATAAAGTTTAAAAGAACCCCTGTGGGTGGCAGCATGGGATAGACATGATGTCATAGGTTTGAGTCACGTGACCTTTTGTTCAAGCTTCGGCTTTCTACATAGATATTATGTTTAGGCAAGTTAACAGACCTCTCAGTCCTGCTTTCTCAGTCTCTGAAATGGTTATGAATTCCTGAGTACCCCCATAGAGATTTTATGGATGAAAACAACTAGGAAGCAGTGGTTTAGGACCTGATCCCTGGTAAGTACCGAGAGCTATTGTCCCTCTACCCCTGGCCTGTGCTGGCCCCGTTTTCATCATGGTGCTCACTACCACCTCATGCTCCAAATTTGATTTTTGAAAAGACTACAGAGATAACCCAGAAAAGCAGGGCCTGGGAGTAGCCTGAACCACAGCCAGAGAGCTTATCTAATTGATTTTCTTTCTGATAATGTAAAGTCAGATGCCCTTGAATGCTGCAAGTCATGAGCCTAAATAAATAAAAGGGATATCAAAGAAAGCTGGCCTGACCATGATGCAGCAATCCAGGGTTTGGTATCTGTGAGCTGCATGGTGGCTCAAGACCTTTGGTAGTCACATGGGCATGATACCTGTTCTGTCATCCTCAACCTCAGATGAAAAGCATTTGGTCCTAGAGTCTTGATTTCAGAAGTGTCACCTGTGTCCAGCCCCAGTCAACTGTTCTCCCCTGGTCAGTGCAGTTTCATCTCTCTCCTTTGAGATCTTTTTCCTTCTACTGTTGGGGATCGCTGGTCTGTGGATGTTGGTACTAGACAGGTAATGAGGGTTTGGAAGGACTCTCTCGCAACTATGATACTTGCTGTCTTGTCTTGATTTTTTTTTTTAACATTTTTTTTCAATCTGATCTGTCTGTTAAACACATAAATTCAAGGGTTAAGATACAACATTCTTGGTCACAGGCAAACCTGAAAACTGGCCAGTCTCCCAGTGTCACCTTCCTCACATTCTCTCTGCTTTCTCTCCTGCTCTTTCCCCTGCACCTTCAGACTTTCATGTTCCAGGATCTAGTTCTGTACCTCACTGCTATGCAGGAGGTCACCCTCCTCCTGTCTCACCCTAACCTACAGAGATTCACCTAAAGTCCACATGTCTCCTACTTGAACAACCCAAACATTCAGGGAGGAGGCACTGTCCTTAGCCAGCTGCTGGGAAAAGGCAAGCCAGTCCAGCTGCTTCCAGGAGTAAGGCACTCACTGTCTTTGCATTGCTAAAGGCCAACTGGCTCTGAGTATTAAGACAAGGCATTCCATCCCCACAGTATCAACCATTTGCTACCTCCTTCACTTTAAAAGAGTCTTCTTTGTTTTTTTCTCACTTTGAGTTATGCATCCTAAAATCCAAGGCTGATACATGCAGAAAGGATTGGAACTTCTGGTTTTGATTCCTGCATGAGTAGCTTTTGGTAAATCACTCCAACTTCCTGGCTTCCTATGACCACTTCCATGAAATGACGACATGTCCCTCTGTCTTGCCATGTTAGACAGAAGGTGGAAGTGAACCTGTAACTGGGTTTTATGTTCCAAGGCTTAGCTATTGCTGTGCTATCATACCTCTGCCAAGGGAAAAGGCCCTCGGTGGCTGGTTCTCTCACCAGCTCCTCCTCATTCCCCTCTGATTTTGAAGGTGAAATCTAGAGAACGATTGTCTATCCCACCATCACTATTTGTGGTAGCAAAACGTTCCCTGTTAGTAAGGAAGCCAATTGTTATGTATTTGTAGAAGGGAAATTTCTCACCAGTAACAGGGAAAGACATGGGTTTTGAAAGCAGAACACTAAGTGAAAGAAGCACTGCATGAAGTGACATGCTATGACACGAATGAACATGCTATGACATGAAAGGACATGCTATGACACAAAAGGACATGCTATGACATGAA
>NW_021604568.1:14480253-14494085 GCF_004785775.1 Grammomys surdaster | reverse complement strand
TATGACATGAAAGGGCATGCTATGACACAAAGGGACATGCTATGACACAAAGGGACATGCTATGACACAAAGGGACATGCTATGACATGAAGTGACATGCTATGATACAAAGGGACATGCTATGACATGAAAGGGTATGCTATGACACAAAGGGACATGCTATGACATGAAAGGGCATGCTATGACACAAAGGGACATGCTATGACATGGAAGGGCATGCTATGACACAAAGGGACATGATATGATGTGAAGGAATATATTTATGGCATAAAGGGACATGTTATGACATGAAAGTGACATATTTATGACATGAAGGGATATTTATGACATTAAGGTGACATATTACGACAACCTTTATGAAATGTCTAGAAGAGGAGATCCCATAGAGAATGCAAGTTGATTAGGGTTGTGTAGAGAACGGCAGGGATTCTCTCCTGGGGGAGCTGGGGAAGAGGGTGGGGGTTGAAGGGACGGGAGAGTTAATGAGGTGTTTTTCAAAAATTATCTTCTCCTCACTGAAGAACTCAGGGCATGTTGTGAGCTGGGCGAACAACCTGATTCAGTGCTACACCCATCTCTCCTTGCTATTCATTAGTTTTAATATTCTCATTTATTCTTTGAAATTTTGATGCATTTATATCCTAGGAATTCTGATCCTATCTATAGAAACACCTCCTTCCACCAAGCTTTTCTTAACAGTCTTTCAACGTACTCTAAAGTTCATTCCATTGATGGCTGTTCAATTCCACCAATACAGCAGAAGTTTTTTTAAAATAGACACTGTAATTTATGGTCGATGAATTACTCTCAATGAGACATGAGGTGTGTGAGTGTGTGTGTTTGTGTGTAGACGACTCAGTGGGTAAACTACAAGCTACACAAACATGAGGATTCAGCTTACACAAGAAAGTCAGGTGTGTAAACATCTGTGACCGAGCACTGTGGGAAGAAGGCAGACCCAGGCAGACCCTGGCGGTTCACTGGCCATGCAGTCTACCCTAGATAGTGAGCTCATTGCCGGTGGTAGAGGAAGATCCTAGACTCTGAGATTGGACTTTAGCCTCTACAAACATGTGTCACTTCCTACAAATGCACAAGCATGCACATATCACAACATACATATACATAAACACACACACACACCAACACATACACACCTGAGTTTGGTGTGAGGAGTAAGTAAAGTGTTTGGCAACCAAACTTGTGGACTTGAATTTGATTCCCTGAAGGTCCAAAATAAGCCAGAGAAGATGGTAGTGTACATTTGAAATCGTAGTGCTGGGAGCTGAAGACAGATGGATCCCTGGGGCTCACAGGGCAGTCAGCTAGGCTGAATTAGTTAGTACCACGTTAAAGTGAGAACTCTGCCTTAAAACAAAACAAAACAAGACCAGATAAATAGAAAGCAAGGTGGAAAGTGACAGAGGAACACACTTGAGACTGACCTCTGTCATCCATGTACGTGTGCACCCTTACACAATACCCCCATCCCCCCCACATACACTCACACACATATACAACATACCCATACACATATCCACACACATTCGCACACTTACTCCCATATACACACATACACACAAATATACACACATATATATATACATATACACACATCCATACTCACACACACCACATACACACACATACACACAATACACACACACACATACTCCCCCAACTTATACACACACCCATCCATACATACACACACATACACACACATACACAAACACATACACATATATGCCCATACACATGTATATACACACACCCATACACACATGTACACACACACACACATATACACACACATATACACATACACGCACATACATACCCATATATATACACATGCACACACACATGTACACACACACACACACATGCACACAAACATGACATAAATTTGATTTTTAGTTTGTCTCAGGGTTTACTTCTTGTGTGCAGTCCCCTGGACAGTATGTGGCTCTGCTCCTCCGCCTAATCTTCCACGTGACTTCCCATCACCACTGCGTGATTCTTCGATTTGTTCTCTTTAGACAAGCACACACCTTCACAACAAGCCCCGGCACTGGCCCTGACTTTGGCTCCCTTCCACTAAGGACTCCTTTAATGAACTCACGATGTACCATGTGTCACGAGGGTGGGAAGCCACACCATTTTTGCCTCAGTGTGTTGCCTCCCATGGTGGCCATGAATACAGAAGACATACTTGGTGAGTGAATGGCTATTCACATGGCAAAATGGTCCTATTTAAGTTCCTTTCTGTGTTCAGATATAACACATCAGCGTCAGCTAAAGGTTTATGTTTCTATAGGGTTGGCAGAAGTTCCCCTACATCTAGCTTCTGCAGTCAGGTCACAGGGCTGGTATGATGCAAGGGCAGTTATGTAGCTCCAGGCCAGCTGGGCCTCCAGAAACCATCTTCTTCACCATAAATCTTTTATCTTAAAAGATCAGTGCTACCTTGGGAAAGAATTGTGGCTGAAAAGGCCGGGCAGATGGAGAGACCCCATCACTACAAACAGGAACGTTAGCACCCAGAAGAGATGGTGTGAGAACCATCTCAGAGGACTGAGTTCAAGTCACCAAGGTGTCCATGACCCCATCAGCACCGCCAGCAGGGAGCTGCATACCCAGTGTCAAACAGGCTTGCCCTCTGTTGACCCTACACTGTTCAGCCCCACTGAAGTCTCTTTCTCAGCTCCCCAGAGGCAAGGAGAGAGAACTCTTGGCAAAGTAGACCCAGCCAGGCCACGAGCCTAGACCTCCATGTGACCCGATGCTTAGCATAGCCACCTTCACAGAGAATAGGGCTATTGAGCTTAGAGCTTTGCTGCCCCCCTTCCCCCCACACCCAGTAGAAAATCACCATCAGGAGAAGCCAAGAAGACACCCCACCCCCACTCACCCCCGTGCAGCATCATTAAATTATAACGAGCCCTAAAACTGGCTCCAGAAGCCTGGGTCTGCCTCTTCTCATGCTCTGAAGCTTGCGATTGGCTGACCAAGCTCAGCCTAGCAGGCCTTATCTCTGGCTGGTTATTATTTGATGAAAGAGCCTTCCTCCTCCTCCGCTGTTGCAAAACCATCCTAGACTTTTTGCTGCTGCCTGTCGTGCTTCTTTGGGGTTACTGCCGTGCACCCGAAGGCCTCCATCCTCTAGCCACCAGCCACATAAATAGGCCTCTGAAGGAGCTTCTAAATCACCCACGCCCGAAGCTGTTTTCTTCTGAAGCTGTCTGGGACAGTTTTGCTAATCAACTGACTGGAAATAATTCCAGACACCACATCAAGGATACAGGTACTTGAGCAACTGGGACACGGGGACCAGTTCTCAGGGTATGATGGCTTTAGACACAGGAAAGATGCAAAGTGGAACCCAGGGCAGGTAGAGGAAGCCTCCGAAGAAAGAGCTGAGAATCGCGGCGAGACTCTCTTGGGAAGAAGTGGTTAGTGGCTTGGGTGATGTGCAGGGGTGTCTGTAACATAGCTATTGCATGATATAGTTTGTTGCATGAGTTTGTTTGTACCCCGAGTCATTTTTTCTTGATGTCTACACACTCCTTAGGCATCTGTCATCTGTCACCAAGGCTCAGAGGAGACCCCGATGGCTTTTACTTGAAACACCACTAAATGTGATTTGCAGGTGGGACATGGCCTTCAAATGCTCTGCTGACTGCTAAGAATCTAGATCTTTTCTTCTACATTCAGGCAAAATAAAAGACCAGAGGAGAGGTGTTGAACTGAGTACTCTGTGTCCAAGTTAGTTTCCAAGTTTGCCTGTGCCCTGGCTATTCCTATGCCTTTGGATCCCAACACAGTGGTGATTTCTGAGCTAGGGTCTGGTAGAGTGTTCTATGATTGACAGCTTCTACAGATGAGAGCTGGGCTCCAGGGCTGAAGAAAGGCCCTGATTGTGAGCTCAGACCTGGAGCTGGCTGAGGAAGAGAGGATACAGTGTTAAAACAAAGTCATCCATTTTAATTTATTGGTTGAACAAGAAAGTATTCTTCGGTGCTACTTTGTGGGTTTTGTTTGTTTAAGACAGTCTTACTATGCATTCCTGATTGGTCTGGAACTCTTTATGTAGACCAGGCTGGCCTTAGACTCACAGAGATCCACTTGCCTCTGCCTTCCAAGTACTTGGATTCAAATCATGTGTCACCGTGTCCAGCTACTTTGGGTGTCTTAAGTTCTCTCCTTTCCCATACACACCATAGGTCAAGGAAAGGCACACAGACAGCCTTTCTCGGTCACTACGTTTATTCATAGGCGTCCCTCTCCTGTTGTCACAAGATTATCTCTACTTTGTTGTGTGTGGTAGAGTATGGCTTCATTGCATGTGGTTCTACACAGAAGGAGGTCGCTCCTTGTTCTTACTCTGTGGGTTCCCCAGGAGCTTCTTTTGTGGATCCCCATTGACCTTTCGGGGATCAAAAGTCATGGATCTGAGGGGCTCATTCTAGTGAAACCTGCTCCTCTTCATCTGTAGGGGCGTGGTGTGGGTGGAGGACTCTGCAGGGTTTACAGCTCCTTGCCTGACTCTTCTCTGCTGTTTGGGAAACATTTCCTCCCTTGTCGTGGCCTGGCTGGCCTTGTCCTTCACATCCTTTCTTCTCTGTCTTGCTGAATGGATAGTACTCGAACCCCATGACCCTCCATAGAAGTACCACAGCACATTTAATACTGGCCACTTAAAAGCATTCCCACTCTGCCTCTGATCCTGGTCAAGTCAAAGGCTTAGGTAGGTTAATCTCTGATGAGTATACCTGCTCTCTCTGCCCCTGTCAGGGCAGGGAGCAGGTGTGGTGTGGCAGCCAGGCCCTGGGGCAACTCAATTTCTGATGTGCAGTATTCTCACTGTTCACAATGTCTAACATTGACTGAGAACCTTCCTCTACCTGCGGATACTCCTCCATGTGCCTTTCATTCACTGAATCAGTCTTCAGGACCAGCTAGGGAAGAAACAGTCAACTCACTTAGGGGAGGAACAGATGTAGCGGAGAGTGTAGCTACTCCTCTTCGTGCTCATGTGCGCATGTGTGTGAGTGCACACACATGTATCTGCCCAGGAGCTATCTGGATTAGCGAATGGAACACACACACACACACACACATACACACACACACAGACAGACAGAGTTAATTTTAAAATACCTTGGCTAGCTCAAAGGTTGGGCACTCCTAAACCTTCCCCGGCTACCCCAGGCCCAATCAGGGAACTAAGTGGCCAGTGGCCACCCACCTGAAACCTCACATGGCTGGTTGGCTCTCTCTCCTGCAGCTCCTATGTCCCATCCTTCTTCCCCCAGCCCCTGACCCCTAGCCATGATGATTTTCTGTTTCCTTTTTCCCAGTTCCTAGCCCGAGCAAATCTAAAGGTCCCATCCAGTCTCCCTTTGCCCAACCATTAGCCACTGGCATCTTTATTGATTGATCAATAAAACTATTGGGGACAAGGACCTTCAGCATTTGGACTCACATAGATTCATGATTAAATCAAAGCATTAGAACCAATCCCCAACAAGCAGACTGTAGGTTGAGGGGTAGTTATAAGTTAGAACGGTAATGGAGATTTCAGAGTCCCATGGTTTCCCAGCGCGATGCCACGATGGAGCAGAGTGAGTCAAGAAACTGCACATGAATGACGGCTAAAACTGGGAGCAGGATGAGTTCTGCGTGTTCCATTACCCTTTCATGCCTGTGAGCTGTGGGCTGACTCTGTGTCAGCTGGGGAGCTTGCCCATGAGACCTCCAAAGGAGAAGCTTTGTGGTCTGAGCTCCGCCCTCTGCCAAGATCTGCCTTCCCCATTGAATCCTTTACCCATCTCAGTTCCTGTACAGACGGAGGGAGATTTCATACCCGGCTTCGAAGTGAACTAGCTAGGGTTGTGAATGTCAGGCTCTCGCACGCGGTGCTTCACTCTGGTGGATCTCATTGGTCTCGTGCATAGATTGACAGGTTAACATCACCCTGTGCTCAGAGGACCATGCTTACTGGTTACAGCTGCAGCTGGGACTACACATCAGGCAGATCTAGACTCAGCCTGGAGCTTGCTCACCCAACATGCTTTGGGCCCTTGGCTTTGGCCTCATCACACTTTGCTGCCTGGCCCTCTGGAATATTTCTGTCAGGCAAATAATTGTGCACCGTTTGCCTCTCCCGACATTGGAGGATCCTCTATGTGGAGGGCCATCAGCTTCCCCTTTCTTCCTCAAATTTAGCATCTGCTTAGGCCACTAATGCTCGTGAGTCCATGCTATTACCTGAAGATGCCCATTCTAAGTTGTTCTCCCTCTACTCCCAGAAATAGTCTTGGCATATTTGCTTTTACACTAAGGGCCTCAGATTAAGGGACTGTCCTTGTTCAGTCAATCTTATTTGAATCATAGTAGATCATGGAAGGAAAAGGACTATATCTGTAACTGAATCTTAGGTTTCTCCTTGGTAGTTAAACCTTGTTTCTCCCCATCTGTAAAATGGGCACAGCACTTCTTTCATGAATTGACTTTGAGGAAAGAGATTCCGTGATGGACTTACTGTGTTTTCAGCACAGGGAACAGGGTGAATAGGGAGGCAGAGAAAACCAGTTGCCCTTGGATAAGCTAAGTATGAATGGTGCGCTAGGCATCAAAAGCAGTACACAAATAGACCATTTGGGTCTTTGGAGAGGACAAAGGACTTAGAAGGGAATGGGGTCCACTCATGAGAGGGCTGTTTAGTGGACTACAGCATTTGAACACTTCAGTCCAGCTGGCATGCAGCAGTGGTCCTGCCTGGGCCAAGGACCTGCTTACGTTGGGGGTCAGAATCTATGAACAAGAGAAGAAAGCTGGACTGAGTGGTCCCTAAGACCGAGTTGTTCATGCTGACGTCTAAGATGCTCTTGAACAAGTGCAAGGCTGGAAAGAACCACGTGATTTTTCTTTCTGTTGCTTTCCTGTCCTACTTGCCGGTGGAGAGAGACTGTTCCAGGAGGACGGACTGGTCTACCTCATCTTAGAAGACCCTCACCACCATTTACTCCCTCCGTCCACCTTCTGGCAGTGACAACTCTCTTCTCCTTTGCTTTGTCTCAGGAATTATGTCGCTCCTGTAGCCAGCATTCCACATGCCTTCCCTTCAAATCCCACAGGTAAACTTGGGTGATAAACCCACCCAGAATGCTGTTCTCTTCTGAGAACAGGAGCCTTGGAGGTGAGCGGGAGCTGAAACTTTGGAGATGGGCTCATGGACTCCTCCGTGGTTGCCCATCCCTGTTCCCAGACACTTGGCCTGCCCTGGAGTACCACGTGCCTTAGTCTACCATCTTTTATGAACTCTCAGGCCAGGACATTAGAGACGGCACTTGTAAAAGTTGGTTAGCATATTTTCCAGACAAAAACAGTGTCCAGGGAGGCGGTTGGAAGGTTGAGGGATGAAAGGAGGATTGTAGGCCTCAGACTCCTGAGCCACGCTGAAGGAGCCTCCCACCTTTCTTGTAGGGGTCTGTGCCACCGACATTCGCCACGCCCCCAGTCAGTCTCTGACAGCCAATCAACTCTCTTTATTTCCTTTTCCCTACCTGGGGCTTCACTAGTTAAGCCCTGAGCATTGCTTCCTGGGCACAAGGGGTAAAGGGACCTCGCAGGGGCCTGGATGTTTTAGCTAAAGATGCTCGAAGGAAACAGTTACTGGCAGGATGGCCCAGCACTGTGAATTCAAGGCCCAGAACACTCGGCACTTGTATTCTGGATTTTAAACTCCTCGTTGGATGGGCACTCAGAGGATCAAATGTTGAGAAAGGAACAAAGATGCCGTGCAGAGGAACACTACACCAGGAGATTTCCAAAGGCGGTTCAGATGCCCCATTATTCTCCAAGGCAACCGCACGCCCGTCTCTCTTCCTCCACTCGGGTGAAGAACCTGACAGTACCATGGCAGGAGGGAGGGAGTGGTCTATTGTCAACATTCAGTTCCCAGAACCTGATCCACCCCACTCCAGTGCCATCCAGTTCTTCAATTGCACTTCAGATGTGGAATGGGGTTCTGGGGTGTCATGCTGGGTGTGATAAGGAGAGCACTCAGTCCCTGTTCCTGGGTACCTCTGCAGGAGTCCCAGTGGCAGCCACGGGCCTGGTTTCCTCCTTCCCTACCCATCTGGCTGTCTCAGTACACTGACCTCACTTCAAAGCCTTGCTTTGTCTCTACCCAGAATGTGGGTGTGGCTGTGTATTGGGCTTCAAGTGTCCAGCCACAAACCAATGCAGTCAACTTCCCCCACTCCCCAAAACAGCAAACAAAACTGCAAACCAGGCTAAACAAAAGCACTGCACCACCACCACCTCCACAACCAATCACATGGGCTGCTCTGCCCGAGGCCAGGACTTCCGTTTCCCGGTGAACTCTTAAGCTAGCCTTTTCTGCAGAGGAGGAGTGGTTGCCATGGTCTACTTGAACATTGCTGGTAACGCTATGTATTTTGAGTCAATTCCAGATAGTAACTTGGAAGAACAAGGGCCTGGGAAAATGAAAACCAGGGCACTGGGCAGCAGCAGAAGGCTGGTTCTCCTTCTCCAGTGCTGCTCCTAGATGTAGCTCCATGGAGACTTGCAAGAGATGCTGAGATTTTGTTCACGAGTCCCCAAGTACCTTCCAGCAGTCTTAATCCCAGACAAATCCGCATTGCATCACATGTAATTGTCTTCTTCACTGATGCTTAGGGTGAACTTGCTGGATAGGTGGGACACCCCCACACCGGGCAGCGTGGCACCCTTAGATAACAGAATGGGCTATGGATCTGATAGCCATCACCTTTGATCCTTAGTACTTTGCTTCCTCAGCGCCCCTTTGGTAGGTCAGCATCCCTGACCCACCTCTAAGTATAGTCCTGGGACTCAGCGACAAGGCATAGTCTCCCTACTTGAGGAATTCACAGCCCAGGAGAGGGGAGGGTCATTAACAGAAACTGCACGTGACATTGCAGAGCGGTGCAGTGCAGTGTGTCACGGGGTAACCCTGTCCCCACTTTGACTTTCACTTCCTTCACTGCCCTTGTCATGCTTTATCTTCTTTCTTAGCTGAGCCTCTAAGCTATTTTTCCAGCAAACTCTAGTGGCTCCTCAACACTCACAGACCCACATAGGCAATGCCTTTTCCAGTGAAATAAGGGTAAATGTGAAAGGTGTGTGTTCACATGTATGTTCGTGTGAGTGTGTACATGTGTGTGTTCATGTGTGTGTGCTCACGTGTGTGTGAGTGTGAGTGTGTGTGTGTGTGCGTACGGATGTGAATGTGTAGGCTGAGGGCAAATGTTGTTCCTCAGGCAGTATCCACCTAGGTTTTGAGACGTAGTCTCTCACTAGGACCCAGGGCTAGCCAATCAGACTCGACTGACTGGAGGGTGAACTCTAGGCATCTACTCGTCATCTCTGCCACTCCAGTGGCAGAATTACGTGTGCGCACCATCATGTCGTGGTAAATATTATTTGGGGGTTTCTACCCCACCTTAGACCATTTAGTTCCCCAAAAAAAGACACAAAAGTTTTATATTTATAATAAGCCTTAAAGTATTAGAGCTGGGCAGATGTCAACCAACCATCTATGCTATTTGGTCTATCTCTCGTCAATAATCTCTGAGATATCACTTGCCATGTTTAACCTGGGCTGCTCCTACAATGGGTCTGTGTGCTCACGATCCACACACCTCACAGTGCCTTCTTCCTTCTTCCTCTCTCCTCGTGGTCTTTGCCTCAGACCCCAAGCCTGGGACCGGAAGGTCTGCCTACCTCTCTTCTGCCCAGCTACAGGCATCTTTAGTCAACCAATAGTTGTAAATTATGGAGCAAGGTTTGCACAACAAAAGCTGAGAATTCACTGTCTTTAGGCAACTAGACGTTGGGATTGAGTTTAGCATTACAATACATAGCAACAGAGCAAACTTCGACACCAAGGCATCCAACCTTTGACTTGGGTGCTGTGAATTCAACTTGGGTCCTCAAGAGGTGGCAAATACTCTACTGACAGCTGCTTCCCAATCCCATTCCACTCTCTTTGTGGATTTTAAATGCGGCTATGCGTATACAATGTTAAGACTTGTGCTTTCTAAGAGTCAATTTTTCTTGCTCATTGGGGTGTAAAACATTCTTTTTATCAGGTCACGGTGTTTACTCATTGACAGTTTATAGTCATAATACAGTGCCTGGCACAATAAAAAAAAAAAACCCTACATTAGCTCAAAAGTCTTGTCCAGCAGACTGCTTGCTCGTCACTGAGGCTAATACACACGTCTGGGAATGTATTTCATAGCGTCTGATTTCCCAGACTGGCCTAGTGACAAGGATATATTCAGTTTTGTCACTCCCTATGACACTCAGCTGGCTGTGTCAGTCAGACCCTTAAGTAGAATCTACTGTCTTCTTGGTGTTGCAGGCTCCTGTATGTTTAATGCCTTGAGTATCTACTTTCTGGGCCAAACTCATGAAATTCTAAAAGGGAATTATCCATTTCAGATAGCAGTGGAAATAAAAGCCACTGGTACCCTGTGCTATCGGGCTCCTTAATTTTTTATTGGTATTTCAAGATAAAAGGAGTTGTGTTAACCCAAGGTTGTCAGCTTCCTCTTAGGTGCTGCTTAGAAACGGCTGTAAAAGCGGCCGGTGCCCTGGCCTGGGATGGCTGCTGAGATTGGGGAGTCATGGCATCATTAGATCTGTTCTGGGGATGCAAGATGTCAGAGTCATCTGGTTGGCTGTCTCACCACTTTCAGTGTGCTCCAGAACACTGGCACCCCCACTCACCAGTGTTTGAGGGAAAAACAGAAAATACACACCAGGCAACTCAGATTCCAATAAGCTAAGCGGTAGTGTCT
Organism: Grammomys surdaster; assembly: GCF_004785775.1. Lineage (NCBI taxonomy): Eukaryota > Metazoa > Chordata > Mammalia > Rodentia > Muridae > Grammomys > Grammomys surdaster. Next base: position 14,483,229 of record NW_021604568.1, on the reverse strand, counting down.
GGGTAGTTAGGCTGTAGTTGGATCTTTCTGGGTTAGGTGTTGTTTAAAATTAGCAGGTCTCACTTAAGTCTGTAAGGTGGGTTCAGTCACATTCACAAGGTTAGCTGTTCTGCAGCAACCTCACAGAAAAAGCTCACACCCTAAAGAGCACGGAAGACCGACTGTTAGAAAACACAAGTCCTTACACTGTTTATGTATAGCTGAATTTAAAAAGTGCAATGAGGGGTGGGGTTGGGAGGCAGGTGTCAGAAGAGCATTTGCTTGGAGTCAGACTTGTGTGCATCTATCATGCCGATAGGATAGATGCTTTTCTCTCACTGTTGGCCCACCTCTCTCCCTCGGGACTCAACACCTCTTGGCTTGTACCACAGCGGTCTCTGAGTTGGGGATAATTCGATACATTGAACTAATCTCTTTTAGAGGCAACTGTTTTTCTGCAACGTTCTACCTTAATCTATGTGACCCTTGGCTGCTACTATTTTTAACTTGCCTGTTTAGTTACTAGACGCTTTCTTTGACTTCATTCCCTGGGCTGATCAGCAACCATGAGGCAGCAACGGCCTGCAGGTGATGCCTGATGTTGGCTTGCTGCCTGGCTTTGGGTTACTGTCTTCTGGAACCTTCCCTGAGTGCTTGCTCCAGAGCTGGTCTAGACCAGTGAGCACCAGGTGCCACCTGTTTGAACTGACACAGTTGTGATTGACTTCATTGGGCTGCTTCTCCAGCACAGCTGTCCCCCCCACCCCCAATCTCTGCTGTAGCAGGAGTCAGCAGCTGGAGGCTTCCCATAGAGCACTGGGGGAGGGAGGCATCAGTGGTGCTCTTACTGCGGTACTACCATTGACCAGGTATGTGGCATCTTTTATTTTTGATTTCTTTTTGTAGTTAAGAAATTCTAGCATCTTTATTCTTTGAGAAAGCCACGCACATATACAATTTTGATCGTATGTACACTTTCTGACTCCCGCTCCCCTCAACATGTCTATCTCCCTACCAACTGCCCCCTCTCTTTCCTCTCCCCACCTCTCTCTCTCTCAAAATATTATACCCTACTAAGTGCTGTTAGTGCTGCCCATGTAAGAGTGGTTGTGGGATCACTTGCTGGGACCAAACCCAAAGAAAAGTGATTCAACCTCCCCCAGAGTCAGCAACTACCAGTAGCTCCTCAATCATGGGTGAGGCCTTGGGAGCTCCTCCACCTTAGTGCTGGGACTTTCTTTTCTTCTTTTTTTCCCTCCCCCTCCCCAACTCTCTTTTTTATTTTTGAGTCAGGGTCTCACTATATATCTCTGGCTGGCTTGGAACTCATGTTAGACCAGAATGGCCTGGAATTTACTCTGCCTCCCGAGTGCTGGGATTAAAGGTGTGTACCATCACACCTGGCTCACACTGGAAACTTTTGACTGGCTTGATCTTGTGCGAGTAACTACAGGTGCGCATGGGCAGCAGCAGCGTGCTGTGTCCAGAGGAGAGCATTTCCCAACACTTCTCCCCATCTTCCTGCTCTTACACCCCCTCTTCCTTGAGCCTTGTGTGTGAAGAAGTATGTTACCAGATTGTCCATCTGGGCCTTCCCTGAGGGAGTTCTTTCTTTCTTTTGAAGACTAGTCTCTGATACAGAGACTTGCAGAAGCTCATGCTAGTCACTTGCTTATGCAAGTTGATGACGGACCAAGGGCAAGGGGACTCCTTCTCTGGGTGCTCCCAGATCTCTTCTCCTGTGGCACTAACTGCTACCACCTCCCTTGAATTCTAAGTGTAGATAGGGCAGAGGCCATGCTTTGGACATCATGGGGGCTGCTGTGTTGATTCTAAGCACCCTGGTGTTTGGAACCCTGGAACAGGAAACATGGTAGCCAAGAAAGAAGGACCTCCAGGTAAGGACACATGAGACTATGTTTTCCTCTGCCCTGAGGGCTCCAGAGATCTCTGGAGAGTACAGGTCTTGACAGAAGAAGTTCTTACCCTAACTCCAGTCCTGCTTCCTAGTGAACTCCAGTCTCTTTCCAGAATCTTGCTCGACTGCCGTCACAGCTGAGAGGCCGGCCTGTGGTAGGGTCCATCCTGGCTCAGAAAATTGTGAAAATTAAATAATATTACATATGGAGAGCATATTGGTAATACCACAGTCCTGTTGGTATGAGGTACTGAGAGAAAATCCATTGTCAGTAATCCATACTGTTTTTGTTTGTTTTTTTGAAGAAAATTCCATCAGTAGATTTTGTCCACGTTTTCCCCTCCCCACTGCCTCCCACATCTTCCTGATCTCTTCACCTCTAGATGTTAATGTGGTGGTCTGGATGAGAATGGCCCCTGGGGACTTCCATCCCGGTTGGGGGAACTGTTTGGGGAACAACAGTTAGGATTAGGAGGTGTGGTGTGCTCTTGTTGGAGGAGGTGTGTCACTGGGAGTAGGCTTTGAAGTTTTAAAAGATCCTTTCAGTTTTCAGTCCTTTCTTCTGCCTTGTGGCTATGGGTCAAGATTCAAGCTCTAGGCTGTCCCTTTGCTTCATCAACATAGGCCAAACTGAATACTCTCTTGTATAAGTTGCCTTGGCTTTGGTGTTTTATCACAGTATAGAAAAGTAACTAAGACACTATGGTAGCAATTCTGCAGTAATAAAGACAGGGCAAACACACAGTTAAAAACTCAGGACTTTGGTGGTGAAAAGGTAAGAGGCTGACTCATTACTGATGAAAAGAGAGCTTGGAAAAGGGACAATTAGGGAGGGGTTCTCAGGCCCTCTGTGTTGCTTAACAACAGAGCTGGGACAGGTGACAGCTCTCTCAGACACTGGCTCCCCATCCTAAGGCTGCTTCCTTGCTCAAACTTTGGAGGCTCATGTTTGGAAAACTGTATGAAAGTTGAAGAAAACACAGCTAAGACCTATCTGTAGTTTGTAGGAGAGCTTGCTTCTTAGCTGTTGCTGGTGGGATAGCTTCTTCAGGGTCAGGGAAACTACTGCTCTCTGTACT
>NW_021604568.1:14438851-14480243 GCF_004785775.1 Grammomys surdaster | reverse complement strand
ATATACATCACATACACACCACACATACACACCATATACACCACATATATGCCATGTACACACCACATACACACCATGTACACACCACATACACACCATGTACACACCACACCATATTCACCAGTGCATACCATGAACACACCGTATTCACCACATTCACACCACACATATAGACCATATGCACCACATGCACACCATGTACGTACCATATTCACCACATAAACACCACAGGAACACCATGTGTATCACATATACACCACCATACAAACCATGTACACATGCTCAATGCTTCTCTTATGCTCTACCTGCTCTCTGTGAGTATACGATTGTGCATGTATTCTACGTGTTCGTGTGTATGTGCACGAGCATGTGCATAGTGCACTGTGCATGCATGGTGTGTGGAAGCTGAGTGCTGAGGTCTGCTGGTTTTCTCTATTGTTCTTACCTTGCTGTTTGAGACGAGGTCTCTCACTAGACCCTACGCTTACTAACTCAGCTAGGCTGGCTGCCCTGCACACCTGGGAATCCTCTCTCCACCTTCTCAGCACTGGGAGGGAAGGTGTGTGCTGCTTTTTTCCCAGTATAACATAGAATAGACTTCCACAGGGAATGGCTAGTTGTAGCGCACGGGCCAGTTCCTTCCCGCCCACCAGCTGCTTGGTGAATAAAGTTGTGCTGGCACACAGCCCGATTGATTTGCTTATGTATTATCTGTGGCCTCTTTCACACAGCAGATTGGGGCAGTTGTCACGGAGACTATATGGTTAGCAAAGCCCAAAATATTGACTATCTGGCTCTTTTTTTTAGAATGCACTGACTCCTACCCTAGGGTATTGGCGTTGGAGCCAATAAAGCTTGGGTTCAGATGGGGTTTTGCTTTCTTGCTAGCTGTGACATTGGGGAAGTTGCATAACCCCGCCATGAGAACACATCTACTCAATGTGGATGATAAATGCCTACTTTGGAGGGCTTGGGGAGATGATCGGTTGAGTGGGACTGTATTTATAGAAACATACACCCTGGGCCTGGCACGGAGTAAGTGCTCCGTAAACGGTGGCTGTTCAGCAAGCTTGAGTGTGGGTGACTGCCCATGTTTCTGCAGAGCCGATGCCTAGCAGTCGTCTGCCCACGCAGAACTTGCATTCTACGAGGAGCAGATAGAAGGGGATTAAGAATAGAGATGATGGGTTAATTTTAGACAGTGGTAAGTGCTGTAAACAAAACGGAACGGCACAGAATAAAATGACAAGCCTGGGACAGAAAGTTGCAAATGGATCTGATAGCTAAAAATAACAATGAATCAGGCATACAAATACTCGAGAAGGCATGTTCCTGGCTGCAGGACCCAGAAACACAGAGGCCCTGCGCCAGAGATGAGGTTAGCCTGGCCCAGAGGAAAGAGGTGGCCTGTGGACTGTGGTACTGAGGGAGAGGGGCGTGGCGAAGGACAGCTGAGGAACAGCAGAGAGGGGTGAAAGCAGGTTAGAGCCCGTGCCCTGCGAAAGGGGAACAGCTCAGAGGCGGGGAAATCTGAGACAGAAATGGGCCAGAGGTGGGCTCATTCTTCATTCTTTGTAGGAAGCAGTACTCCTCCTTGCTGTAGGCACTAGTCTCTATTGGAATCAGGAATGAGCAGGGGCCTCAGAAGCCCTGGCCTCTGTTGTGGAAATCCCACCAGAGGACCCTATTGAGTGCAGCTGTCTCCTGGGGCTTTTCTCCACACAGTGCCCCTAACTCACCTGACAAATCTTCACGACACCGCCGGGCTGATAGCTCTTTGAAATCTCTATCAGGAATCTCAGTGCTTCTCCAGGTAGAGCACTTAAGGGGCATATCAGTTAATGTGATCTCAAAGACTCCAGTGCATTTCCAGCAACAGAAGACCACCAGATAAGCATTTCGTCCCCGAAGGCCACTCAGAATTCATGGCTCTGGTTCCCATAATTAGCATTTCTATTTTGTCTGAATCACCGAACAGGCGTGAAGGGCCTTCATGATAATATTTTCCCTGTTTGAGGGTTGGAAGAAAGCATAGATACCATCAGTTACCCAAACTGCCCCCACAGTTGCTAATAATAGCCGGGCAGTAGCCACAGTCACAGAGTGCCACTGTATACTCGGCTTGGCAGTGGGAGCGGACATTTAGATGCCCACTGTATTAATTACTTTCCTTATTGCCATGACAAAACACCTGACAGAAGCAGCTGAGGAGATTCGCTGATCAGGCTCAAGATGGAGGTGCCGCCCATCCTGGAGGGGAAGATACCACATCTGGAGGGGCTCAGTCCAGCGTAGCAGGAGCTGACCGTACAGCTCATTCACACCTTAGCAGATCGGAGAGTAGCAATTTCAGTGGTAGACTGAGACTGGGCTAGAATCTGCAGAGCGGATCATGTAGTAGTTCTGTTTTTAAAATCTGTAAAGGAAACTACACATTATTTTGTATGACAGTCATAATGTGGACACATATTCTTGAGTACAGAGTCCACAGATGTCCTTGGGAGGGCTTCGAACTGTCTAAGAAGAAATGAAAACATTTACATACCTGGTTTTCCACGGGGGAAATCCTGGAATCCCACATGATCAGGCTCTTTACTTTGATGTTACAAAGCTATGAATTTTTGCTTTACAAATACTGTCAATTGTGCAGTTACCACACCCACAAATCAGGCCTAAATTTATAATCAGAAAAGGAGAATGATCTGTGGTTGAAGAAGGGGGAGCTTGTAGTTTTAAACACCCCATTTATTAATTATCTGGTACTGATTCCTGGATCAATTTTCTAGTTCTTTTAAAGGTACCATACAGTATCTATCATATTCCACGGACTGCCTCCGAGACATTTATTTATTTATTTATTTATTTATTTATTTATTTATTTATTTATTTTGACATAAGGTCTTGTCATAGAGCTCTTAGTAATTCTCCCGAGTCCTGGGATTATACACATGGCATATTTTAACTCTAAATTCCCATTAGAGCATAAATTATTATTAATACTGTTATTATTATTAGCTTTGTTTTACAGATGCAGAAAAATGAGTGGGAGAGGGAGGAAAGGAGGAGAAATAGACAGATGACTGGTAGAATTAAAAAAAAAACAAATTGCATAAATTTCATTTCCATCAACATTCCCTCACAAATATAGATATATGGTTGTCAGGCTGTAAGTATGAGTTCAGAATAATTATACTTTGGGACATGTCTGAGCAGCAACCATACTTTGCTGTAATGCCTAAGCACATTCCTAATTAATAATAGGATATGTATGTGTGCCACCATGGTTTTAGAATAATTCAAGTTTGCCAGTAATATGTTGAGGCTAGCCAATTAATTGTTCTGCATAATTACAATTTGTCTGAGAGTCACTCTGGTTAAATGCATAGGGTTAATTTGTTAAATAGGTGATTTTATTTTAGGTACTATTATCATTATTTAGAATTCACTCTATGTACATGGGCTGGTCCCAGCTCTGGAGACTGAGGGTCAAGAAAGATTTATCTCTGAGAAGCTGAAATTCCATTCATTCCAGGATTTGATCAATTGCTAAGGTTTTAGATAATCATTAATCCTTGGTCTAGATTGTATTTGCTCAATAGTTAATGAGCAAAGTGACCCAGATTCATATGGATTACTCTAAGGACTTCACTAACAAATAACCCAGAGAAAATCCAACCTCACTGGTATTGACATTTATTTGCCTCTCTGTTGACAGAACTTAGGAGGATTTCTACAGTTCTGTGTGTAATCTATGCATGACTCATGGAAATTTATCAGGGGCACATGAACAGAACTGGGGAGAGCCTTTCAGTGTAATAACTATAGTGCCATTGATAAAGATACATTGTATCTTCACAGACAGAAATGAATGTGCAATGAGGTAGACATATTCTTCGCCCTGAGCGACAGGTTGGGAGCGTCACAAGAGCAGATAGAGAGGGAACTGCAGCCTGACCTCATCTGTGAGGAATGGAAGACCAGTCTTTGCTTCTGTGTTGGGAGATGACATTTTAACATGCTGAGTGACAGCTGGACTGGATCTGACTAGAACCACACTCACTGTGTTTTGACTTTGTATTCACCTTTTCCTTTATATCAGATTTGTGTACTGAGATGGGCAATTCCTCGTGAGAGACAAGTTGGTTGATGTCTAACTCACTACTTTGGAAACTATTTCTTTGGGAATTTGTAACTTAAAAGCCAAAGACAGTTACATAGAACATGTTTTTAATGGCTAAGCTAATACATTTCCCAAAAGAAAAAAAATCTTTGAGCTTTTCTGTGTCTTTGAAAGTAATGAAACCATATTTTCTCAGAAGTATGCTAAAAAAAAAAAGTAAGTGTTGATTAAATTTGGTCAATCTCCTTCCTAATTAGACTGAATGAGTGAAGTTCCAGTTTTCTTTGAACTTGGTAGAAACAGAAAATGTGCAAAGTAGTTCTGACCTTCCTTTCTGTGAAAGTTCTTTCCTTTGACAAAGGCTGATGCTGGGAGAGGGAGGATAAAGACAAGACCATCCCTGACCACTTCTTGCTCTTCTTCAAATATTGAAAGGTCCTTTCATGATTGTTGGGCGAAAGTGTTCAGATCCCGTCTCCACGTTGGTTTTGTTCATGGCTGCAACAGTCCGTGTCCTCACACTCACCATGTATTACACACATCTGGGGACCTAGCACCTAGTCTCTTTTGTACTTAAATTGCCTCCAGATGCTGGTAGGGGTATGGAGCAGACAGGAAGTCCACTGCCATCTTCCTCCATTGTGAGAAGAAGCAGTGCTCAGGAAATGCACATGTATCCTTCTTGAGGAACTAGAAGAAGTTATATTAGTTATTGCACCGCAGCCAAGGCGACTCACAGAAGGAAGGGTTTATTTGGGAATATGATTCCAGAGGGGTTTGAGGCTCTCACTGAGGGAAGGATGGCAGCTGGAGCAGGAAGCTGAGAGCTCACATCATCAACCACCACCTTGAAGTTAAATGAGCAAACTGGAAGGTTGGTTAGGCTCTATGGCTGATGAACTTCCTCCAGCAAGGCTGCACCACCTAAATCCCCCAAAGTAACACCACCAATTGGGAACCAAGAGTGCAAATGCCCAAGACCATAGGGTCGTTTCTCATCCAAACTAACACTAGAGGCCAGGGTAGCTAATTTCAGAGAAAGGTTGAGAAGAAACTGAGGATAGGGAGTTAGGGTGTTAGATAAAGGCATACATTGACGGGCAGTGGAGAATGTTTAAGACATTAGTGGATAGACGATAATTGAATACATTTTAGTCAGTTGGAATAGGGTGAAGGAGAGATGCATGTCTGACATAGCCCACGTGACCTCTTTAAATTGTTGTTCTAGATGATGTGATGGGGGGATGCTTGGGAAGGCAGAGAGCGGCAGAACTAGACATGGGGATCCATGTTTAAGCTGTTGGCCTCCCAGACAAGAGATGGTGGGTGGTTAGGCTAGAGCAAGAGGAAGGGGAGATAGGTGAATGATGTGTTCTTGGCACGTTGGGAGGCATCACTGATGGGATTTCAAGTTGGATTGTTTATGGGAAGAAACGTAGGATGATGCCTAAGTTCCTGGTTGGATAAGTACAGTGTATGGGGTAGAATTAAAGAATCAAGCTGATAGAAGACGTAGAGAGGAAATTACGAGGGTATGGATTGTCAAGTCAAGCTGGGCTTCAAGTTGTTCCACAAGCCATCATAAATCATACAGGAGTAGAACAGTTCCTTTGAAGGTGTCCTAGGCTACTGGGACCCTTCTAGGGGACAGAATCCTTTCTTTCCTTTCATTCCCACAACTGTCTGACTTTCACCAAACACCTTACCCAGCATCTTTCAAGAACAAAGGCAAGTTTCAGAGATCCAGTCTTAAGCAATATTTAGGAACAAAAGATTTTTTCTAAGCAACATGTTATCTTCAGAGGTGCAATTCTGAGCCTGGCAAAGAAGACGTGCCCTGTATTAGCGTGTGCAATGGCCTGGCTTCTTAGAGGTTCTAGCATTTCTTCATCCATATTAAGGTCGTTTGCATTATCTCAGCCCTACCAGAACTGTCCCTGGTTATTCTGGAGGTCATTCAGGCTGCTCCTTTTTCCCTCACATGCTTGATGGGACTTTTGTAGCTTGGAAAATGTGGACAGAACTGATAAGTGGATGAAGAGGTCAGAGTTCACCACCATATCTTTGCCCAGTCTTGACAATCAGTGAGGTGTCTGCCAGTACATGGCTTTCTTCTGTTTGGCTGGCTCAGTGATCTGCACAAGCACATCCCTGTAAGAACCTTTTGCCGACAAACATACAGCATGTGACCACATTAACCTCTGCTGTCTTAAAATTCGGAGTCGCTTATTGCTGCCCCGTAACTCAGACCATCCTGACTAACCCAGAGTAAACAGACCGGAAGGGTTTGTGTGATCTTTGAAATTTCACAGAAAAAACTGTCTTCTGGGATTTAAGCTCAGGTACATGTGAGGTCTTTTGAGACTGTCAAAGAACTATGGGTATATCCACAGTACATCTCAACTAGACATAACAATGGCGGCCACTGAGGTCTTCCCACTGGTGGCAGGGTTCGTGCTAATGATTTTGTATGCATTATTTCATTCCCATTCCAAGGTGATATAAACAGTAAAAGGACCTCAACTAATCAACATTCCAGGTGGGTGAACTGGATCAGAAAGGGTTAAAGCAGAGGCAGATGCAGGAGGAGCTCCATAGCCCTCACTGGATCTCAGACATTCTGCTATCAAGGTGTGCAGAAACATATGAGTGTGTGTATATGTTTGTGAGTGTGTATGTGCATGTGTGTGTGAGTGTATATGTATGTTGGGGTGGGGAGCTTTGATCTACCAGTGAACCATTCAGTTCTTTAGTTAAATCCATCTGAGTGAGAGTGTTTCTGTGCTCTTCAGGCAGAGGGCCTTCATAAAGGACCTGTTGTCTCAGGGCTAAGGACATGGCATCTCAGCCCTCACTACCAGGCTATGTAAGACTTGGGGGTATGCGTTCTAGACTCAGAAAGATTTGAATTCACACGAGGATCCTGCCACTTAACTACATTCACCTGAATGTCACTCTTTGCCTCAGTTTCCCCTTATAGAAGATAGACTTATAAGTAGTTCCTAGCTTGTGGGGCTGTGGGAAGGATGGGTCCCTCATTTCTGACTTTGGGATCAGGTCCTTTCTGTCTTCTTCCCTGCTGTCCACTGTATATTGGGGAAATGTTGGCTCAGGCTCCCCAGCAACTTGTCCTTGACTCATAGGAAAGGTAGACGGTGTTTAGAGTGTTGAGAAAGGAAAGGCAGGCTCTGCTCCTCTTGTTGGGTGGTGGCTCTGTGGTTTAGGTTCCTCTTGGCAGCTTGTTTCCTCTGTCTGTCCAGACCTTGGGAGCATAGTTTGTGCTCTTGTTAATCTCTAGTTGCCTCATAAGCCTTTAGTTGTTTCAGCAATCCCTGGGTTTAAGTGTTTCTTTGTGTGAAAGTCCTACTCTCAAGCTCTCTGGCATGGACTGTTCCCCCCCCCCCCCCCGCCCCATGGCTCAGAGGCCAGCCTGAGACAGTGTCTGTAGTATGCACAGAACTGTGCTTGGTATGTAGCAAGTGCTGCATAAAGGGAGCATACAAAATCAACCTACTGCTCACAAGCTCTGTCACTGACAACTTGCCCCAGGCATGCTCCTGGGAACATCAAAGCTCCCAGGCCACAGCCTCCTCCTCCGTCCAGAGTGCTCACCTCTGCAGTCCTACCTGTCTGTTGGCTCTTACATAATCTAACAAGCTAGGAGAGATGTAGACTCCATACTATTCCTATCACAGGTAACAATTGTTAAGATTTCATACCTCTTACTGTGGCTTATTCATTTGGTTCTGACTTTCTAATTCCCATCTGCAACTCCCTGATCCAGACTGGGCCTCGGCACAGCTCTCTGGCCTCTGTCTTCCCTCTGGGTCTGCCTCGCTTCTTGCAGGTATTCTCTGTGCTCCTCTCAAGGGGAGGTAGTTTTCACCATGGGTACATGAGTGGCCCTCCACCTAGAAAACCTCTCTGATTGTTACTGGGGCTTCTGGCTTTCCTAAGACTCTCAGCTCTGTGACGCTCTTCACTTCAGTTTAGATGAGTAAAAGGTCAGCAGAAGAGACCACAGGCGGTGCTCTCATGGCACAGCGATCAGAGATGGCACCGAGGAAGGCGAGGCTCTCACAGGGTTAGAGGACACAAGGTCAGAGAGATGATCATACAGGAAAATACTTTGGTTCCATGGAGCAGACTATAGCTAGATTAACTCTACGCTGACCTGTTTGTTTAGATAGGTTTCTCTGTTCTTGACGTTTCAGGAATGGATATCTTCCCAAAGAGTTTTTTCATATCCAGGACATTGACAGGCATGTTTATATGAACTAACTTATTTACTTACTTAATTTATTTATATTTATTCTGAGATGGGGTTAGGGAGCCCAGGGGAGTCCTGAGCTCACTCTGTAGCTAAGTGTGACTTTGAGTTCCCAATTCTTCTGCCTCTGCCTCCTGAAGGCTGAGATTACATAATGTGCCATATAATGCCTAAGTTGGATTATCTCTTAATAGAGGAGCAAATAATAATGTGTCTGTTCTCTATCAGAAAGCTAGATAGTAATCATGTGATCTAGAAATGTCATGTTTAGAATGTATCATGTCTCTATCCAGGACCAGAGAAAAGATTCTGATTTCATCCTTAGGAGCAGTAAGCAAAGCCCTGCAGCTGCAGTCCTGAAGCTGTTGTTTACCAGGGCAGGAGTCACTGTCAGTGATCCTCCAGCCTGGTAATATCTAGTTAGTGACCTGACCATCGCTCGCTGGTCTCCTCGCTGTGCTGTGCTGTGCTGTGGACTCTTCAGTCCTTATTTTCTTTATTTTCTTTTATCCTTTCCACTCTTGTGTCAAGATCCACCAGACTCTTCACTCGCCAGGACCAGACCCATGCCTGACATTTTCATTTTTCTGTCACCAACACTTAGTAAGATGCCTGGTACAAAACAGACTCCTTGTGGGTTGTGAATGAGTGAATGTTGAATTAACTCATCTTTAAGCCATTGCCCAGAATTCAAAAGCGAGCATTTTTAGAAGTCTGCTCCTACCCCTTACCTGAGTATGCATGCCGCACGGGGGACCAAGGAGACGCCCTGGCTCATTTTTGCTGGATCTCCTCATCCCTGCCTGGGCCTTGTGTGCGTTTAAGAGCTTTATTTCTTCTGTGACAAGCTCTACCATGTGGACGTTCCCAAAGGCTCCAAAGATACATTGTATCCTGGAGGCCAGTTTACACTACAATCAGCCACTGTTCTGTCCACCTCAAAACTTGTAAAAAAAAGTATCATTTGAAACTGGGTAAGTGGTTTGGGGGCTCTTGGCTGGGCTCGGTTTTCATGGTGCAGCTTTTTGGAGGCTCTTGAATTTTCTAGGAGTCAGAATAGTCATTACTTGCTGCTCAGAACTGTTCAGATTTGGTACGTGATTCTTCAAACCAACCATGATGCAATGGGTATATTAATCCAAAGGTATTGTGTAGTTACAGGTTTTCAGCTTTCATCACTCTGAACACAGGAATCTTCCTTTGAGTTTATTTGGAGCTTAATGTACTTATTCATTTAGTGATGAAGCAACTTTCAGTGAAAGTGAGGCCCTTGCAGTGTGGTGAACGTGTTCAAAGTGATTCAGGGATGTTCACTATGGCCTGAGGTAGCTTCTGAAAGGTACCGAGTCCACCCTTTCCACTGCCAGCCCTCAGCCTGCTAGGCAAAGCTGATTTCCAAAGTCCTTCTCTTCTACGTGTTTTTTTTCCCTAGTGGTTGAATTAATCTAGCAGCACGAAACTTGCCCACAATTCAAGTCAATGCAGATGTGCCTTTGATGGAGAGTGACAGAATCCTGTCACACTAGTGGTTTACATAGGTGGTGGGGGTGGGGGAGCTGATGAAATCGGGACAGTGGAAGCTGGAAGCGGCAATGCCTGCTGTGTCCCTTTAACTGGAAGAGCAGAGCTGGGGCAATCCTCGCAGTTGCTTTTCTTTTAGGTCACATTGCCCTGGACTAGTAGGTCATGTGATCTTCTTGGCTGCAGCAACAGTTGCAATATTCTGGAATGAGATTATCATAATTGGCTTAGACAACCTTGTTTCATTCCTTTCTCAGAGCCTGGCAAAAGATCACCCTGAACAAAATCAGAGGGAAAGAAAAGAGATTAAAGCAGCGGCTCTCTCAGGGAGAGAGACTAGGGGAATACTAGAAGCCACAAGCCAAAGAGCTAGAAGCTGATTTGAATCTTTTGGGGAACAATTATTAAACAGGAGTTGAGTAAGTATTCCGGACTACACACTCTAGAGAAGGAGCTGCACTGTCTTGTTAAAGCTATATTTACAGCAGAGTGCCTGGCATAGAGTAGCAGCTTTATATTTACTGACTAATTGTATACCCCAAAAGGAGCCTGGAGAGAAGAGGAGGAGAAGAAAAAAACATGGGCCTCTTCATCTTTCAAATGATTTCTTCTAATAGAAATTTCTAGAATAATTGTTATATTTTAGATCAAGCAATGCCATGGCTACCTGCATGATTGGATTTTGAATTCAGTTACTACTGTTCTTTTGTGGAGAAGGGTCCATTTGTGGATCAGTGTACAGGTGGATCAGTAGCAACTGGAACAAATGTCCTCAGGATCCTTTAGATCACTGAGAGAAGCCTTCTAAAGAGGGATTATTAAATAGGCAGTGTAAATCTTGGGGAAAATGCAGATCTTAGTGTGAGGAAGGCTTGAGTTTCAGTCCCTTCTCCTCTACCTTCTGTCTCTGTGTGGTTAGACTTCCTGCTCTGGTCATACATGTTAGTTATACATGCTATAAACCACACACCATATTGTTATTTTTGTTGTAAGTAGTCTGTTATCTTTTAAAGGTTATTTTAATAAAAAAATTACTTTCAGGTCCTTAAGGTCCTGTAACACCTTTGTGTAGATTCAGATTTCAATATATAGCATTTTGTTGTTGTTTGTTTTGAAGTCCGTAACATTCTTACAGCCTGGGTCTTCCAGATATGAATTCTTTTAGTGTTCATTTTTCTCCCTCCCTCAGGGACACTAATCGAATGCACCCACCCCAAGTTCCCTGATGCCATCCCTGTCTATTACTTCTTTCTGGCTCCCCAGTGCTGTTTTCCACATAGTTCTGACATGATACTTTAATTTATTTTACTTTCCAGTAACATTTAACCTGCTGTTAACTCATCACAGATGTGTATGTATGTGTTTATATGCTTTTTAAAAAAATCTCAATGCTTTTATAAGGTCTGTGAGTTTGATTTGGATTTACTTTTATTTTTTGAAGATGGGGTCTCTTGTGGCCTAGCTGGTATTACATTCACCTTATGGTGGAGGGTGAGTTTGAACTTCTGACCCTCTGCCCTCTACTTCCAATGTGCTGACATTCAAGGTCTGTATCACCACATCTATTCTTATGTGGTGCTGTAGGTGGAACGAAGACTTCACGTATGTTACCTAGGCAAGCGACCTACCTACTGAGCCACATCCTCTCATAGTCTGGATTTGGCTGAGTCTTTTTCCACGTCTCTCCTCTACTTTCTGTGAACTCTATTACCAGCAGCATTCTCGATTTATGGTCTTCCCATTTCTGCTGTGCATCACTCTTTCCTGTTCTTTTTTTCTTTTCTTTTTGTATGTCTGCTTAATAATTTCAATTTAACAACACTTGAGAATTTCACTTTGTGAGGTATACGATATTTTAAAAATTTTATTCCCTTTAAGTATCTCACGCTTTATTCTTGGATATTTTGGTGGTATTGAGTTTGTTTGCTTGTTTTTGCAGTTGTCCAAGGGATGGCCGTGGGACTGGGTTTTAAGGCTTGTTAAATACGACCATGAAATGACTTTATTGTAGGGCTGATTTTGCTCTGCTATTGAGATGAGACCATTTTATGTCATGAATAATGAGGTTCCAGACTCTTTGAAGGTCAGGCATTTGAATGGTCTTGTATGACCACTGAGAATCTTTTAACTGTGACTTGTAGGAACAAGAATGATCCTCACCTTGTGAAAGCCACAGTGAGTGTTCCTTATCTCTTCATGTTTCTGTGCTCTTCTTCCCTGCATGTGGATAACTTTCTGACATGTGCAGGCTAGTTCACTGAAGATTGGACTGAGCTCTGCGGGTCTCCACGATTCCTTTTGCCACAGCTTTCTCCTCTCTGGTACTCAGCTCCAGCTTTGACACCCATAATCCTTCAATTCTATCTTCTCATTTCAGTCTACCTAAACCTCCCTGAGTCCCTTCTTTCTGTACTGAAGCCTGATAACTCTCTCTAGGTGATAAGCCAATGCAATTAAAGGCTCGGCTCATTGTGCTCCTCCCCTTGGGCTGTCTATCTCAGGTACATGACATCTGATTTTTTAATGTCACTGTTTTATACTGCACTGTTTGGTTTTGTTTTTTGTTATATCAAATAAGACAGCAAGTTCACCCTTGTTACTCCATCTTGACTGGCTAGACTGGTTACTATAAATCACTCTGCTGATAAAATAGATTGCTTAGGGGTGCCACCTGTTTCCAAAACAATTTTCATTATGTAACCAGAACTTAGCACGGCAACCCACATTCACATCCACAGCAACTCTTGTGCAAGAAGAGTCACTGTGACTGAGTTTTATGTAAGACACACTTTCCATATGGCTTATATTGTAGAATTTCTCTGTCAGTCTTTCTAATTCATTTCTCCTCTTCTTCTTCATCAGTCTAAGGTTTATCTTCATGTTTTCCTTCCATGCTTTTGTTTTACTGTTAGGGCCCCGTATCCTGTGCATAAAATTTCACAAAGTTTTGGGATATTACTCGTTGTAGGTAATACACACTCCTTGAGAGCCTTAGTGAAGTGTGTTTGTTTTTTTGATAACATACATGTAAGGTGAAATCAAGGCAAGGTCCTTGCTTATTCTATGACGCATGCCCACTTCTACTCTCTGGGGTTGTTTCCCAGAAGAGAATTATTTGCTTTGCAGGATGAGTTATACAAAGAGAAGTGGAAAGAAGTGGAAAGGAAATTCATATGTCTCAAGTTAAGGAAATCTAGTTTTTCTTGTTGTGCCCCAGCTTCAAGTATTTATTGGGTGCTTATTATAACATATTAATTAGGACCCTGATGTGAGGCACCGCCACCATGGGTATGTAACCCTCTGGCAATCTGACACCACTGGATGAGGACCTGAGACAAAGTGCTCTGGTTAATCTTTGAGATGTCACAGGAGGATGTGATAATAGAGGGACAGGGTGAATAGAGAAAGCTTGGAGAACCAGTTCAGGGACTACAGAGTGCTGAGAGGAGAGGCAGAAGCACAGGAGAAGGGCAGTACCTCAGGACCACAGCGGGGACAACTGCTGGGGAACAGTGGGAGAGGAGAGGCCTCTCTGTTGTATGCCTGACATGCTGGGCCCAGGCATTTGGATTTTGGTTACTATGGACCTGTTTTTATTGGGTTATCTGTACAAAAAGATTTGACATGAGGAGAAGGTTGGGCTGATAGCATGTAAGACAGACAAGAACCAACAGCAGTGACTTGAGGACGGAGACCATGTCATCTCTGTGCTCATCATCTCTGTGCTCCCAGATCCGACGTCATGTCTAGTGTGTGTTGAATGATGTACCTTCTTCTTTTTAAATTGCCGATGCTCTTTGATAACCATCATCAGCCTTGCCAATAATGTTGGCATATTGCAAAAGAGCCCCTTCCTGCCCAGTGTCGTTGCTTTGTTTAAATGGCTCAAGCGGGGTAAAGCTTGACTCGGACTTCTTCAAGCCATTTTTTCTAAAAAGGTATTTTAGTAGTAAATTCATATGTCCTAGTTTATGTGTATGTGTGAAGTGATATCAATGATTCATGACTGTAATATAAAATGGCTAGGTTGAGCTAATTAGCATACCATTATTTTACTTACCAGTTTTTGTGCTGAGAACATTTGAAATATACATTTCAACACCCTTAGGAAGACAGAACACGGTCATTTAGCACAATCACCGCATACACTGCTCTGAGCAATATACCTCAAAGGAAACCAGCTGAGTCTTCCTGCCTTGGCAGGCAGGTGGCTTTGTATCTTTCAAGCCTTACTTTGTCCATTCTTCATTTTTTTCGTCTCGGCCACTCAGACATTTCACAACGTTGCACTTTGCAATCACTGTCTCCTCATTCTTCACAAATTCAGCTTGGTCTCACACACAAAAGAGCAAGATCACGCACAAGCACCTAAACCCACGCAGCCCACATGCACTCCACCACAGGGCCTGGTGCTGGTGGGGGCGCCTAGGCTGAGGTCACACAAGGGAAATGACAGACAGAGCCACCGACCGATGCACGAAGCATGGCCAGTGCAGCCGTCAGGCTCACTCTCCATTCTCAACGTCCACGCCGTATCCTTCATCCAAGCGCGTTATGCAAGGCCGGGCGGCCAGCAGCCCCGACGTCACTGCCGCGCGCCGCTACGTCATCACGGCGCGTCGCTGCAGCAGGCGCAGAGCTGAAGCGCTGGCAGCTGTGGGCGCCCAGGCGCGAGCTGCCGGGCGGGTGGAGCGGAGCGCGGTGCGGGCTGCGGCTGCGGGACGCCGCTGGGCCGGAGCGCGGGGACAGGTGCGTGGGCGCCGCTCTCCCCTGGGCGCGTCCGAGGCTTTGCAAGAGTCCGGGGCGGACCCCCTTGTCCCCCCTGGAGTGGGCCAGGCTCCGGGAGGGGTGGGCACAGGGTTGCTCCAGGGACCCGGCTGCAGTGGCAGCACCCGCAGGGCTGTCATCTCCCAGGATCCTCCCTCCCGGGGGGAGGGAAACCGAGGCAGCAGGGGGCTCCGCGAGCAGCTGGCTCCTGGGACCGCCCGCTGACAGCAGCTTTGCGCGGTGTGGCTGAGCTCAGTGCACCCCACAGTGTCCCGGGGCGTGCTATGGAGACCCCTGCTCACCCTGCAGCCCAAGACAGCCGAGTCGGGTGGCATGCTGCCCATTTTCCATATGGGAAAAGCAAGGCGTAGCAGTTAACCAACTTGTCCAAATTCACACGTGTGGTGTGCAGTCTGGGGGTTGAACTCCAGAGGGGTCCACTTGCCTCTGCCTGTGGCCGGCTGTCAGATTTTGTATTCTGCCCTCCTCAGCACAGCTGTCTGGAGCCTGTGGGAAGTTTTCTTTTTCTTTTATTCTCCTCCCATCTCCTGTAAAAAAAATCTGGCTTGACCTCAAGTAAACCCTGTGGGGCGGAGGAGCAAGGCGTGGATGTCTGATGGCACAAGCCTCCTTTTCCTCTTTTGATCGCCTCATTTCTTTTCTCAGGCAGCAGCGTGCTCCCCCTGTTGTGTGGTCATTCTGAACCGGAAGTTGGTAGCTAGGGGGTCGAATCTTTGTTATACTACCAGGTGTGATGCTTTACTGGCCTCTGGTGTCAGCTGATTACTTACACTGAACGGTTAAGAACAGATGTTGTTTTGAGGCTAAACAGTTAACGGTGCAAATCCACGTGGGGATTGTAAAGAGTCCAAGTGTTAGAGAACACTGTTCTCTCACTGAAGGGGAATTCCGATTTTAAGAGAAGAATCTAATGCTACAGAGAAATAGCCAACAGCTAAAAGAATTAAATAAAGATTATGTAAGAAGTTTTAAAAAATTAAAACAAAAGCTGCCTTCATACATATAGAATGTATTACACTAAGTGAGCTTATGCTGGAGGTGGAAACCCGGCGCAGTGGTTAACAGTGCCCATGGATCTTTCAGAGGATCCGAGTTTGGTTCCCAGCACCCACATCAGGTGGCCCACAACCCAGCTCCAGAGATCTGATGCCCTGTATTGGCCACCTCAGACACCCATATGTATGTGGATATACATGCCCACATATTCGTAAATAAATCATAAAAAAGTTTTGTCTTTATCCTCTGAGGGATACTCAGTGATTAACAAAAGTGAAATAATTATTCATTGCAGGCCAGCATTATTACGGGTGCATTATTATGAAGCACCTTCTTTTTTACAACTGACTGTTCATGGCAGTTTTGCCCAGGAATCTGAAGGCTACAGATGCTGTATCCTTGTATGTTCAGGAAATACTGGGATATGAATGTTGACCTTTGTGGTCAGGGCAGCTTACAGGATGTGTAAACATATCAGGACAGATAAGCACTCTTCCACTCTCTACACTAGAAATGTCAGTTCATTTGATATCCTGTTACCGAGCAGAGTTGTGAAGAAATTAGTGTTTTGAGGCCCGGTGTTAAGTTTCTGGATACTTCCTTGAGTAGTGCTTATTTCTTACAGCACATGATTTGGGACTTCTACGTTGTGACATGGAGGAGTCTTCAGTGACAGTTGGCACAATAGACGTTTCTTATCTGCCCAATTCATCAGAATACAGCCTTGGCCGATGTAAACACGCCAATGAGGACTGGGTAAGTGTAAGAGAAACCTTCAGAACAGCTCACTTAAGATGTTTGCAGTGATGTCAAGTAGAGATTAGCCATCACAGAAACTGCTTCCAACTCTTAAAAGTGGTGTTTCTATAATCTAAGAAGAATTTAAAATTTTGTAGTAGTATTAATTGGGAAAAAAATGGATGGAAAATTTCAGAATGGTAATTATGTTAAAAAGCAAGTTTCTTGTATGGAGGTGTAAACAATAACCATTGTTTTGTGTAGTGTGCTTAAAAATTTCTTCCTTTTAGTATCTACCACACAACTTCTATTTAGTAAGCCCGAGTTTTATAATGGAAATGAACTCTAAAAACATTAAAACCAGGAAGCTTGTTTATTAAAGTAATCGAAAAGCATGCATTTTCTTGTGGTGTTACTATTTCAGCATTACATGGAGTGCTTAAAATACCTCAACAAAAATTTATATTAATTGGCTGTTTTGAAGAACATTGTATCAGTGAGATCTGAAAAACAGTGAACAGAAAGTTAAAGAATAATCTTAAACGGTAGAACAGGATTTGATTCTGGTCAAATGATGTGGCTGTGATTTAAATTCTATGCTTTAAATGTTCTTGGTAAGAGAATGTCATTAAACCTACTTTGTTTTTCTTCTAAACTATTGTAAGAACACCTGCTCACTGAGTCAGGCCTACATGGTCTTCCCGTGGGAGTAGTATGTGCTTTGAAAGGGTGTAAGGTTGACCGAGCACAGGGATTCAGGAGTCTAACGTCTTCATCCTACTGTCAGAAGTCCCTTTGGCCTCTGGGTTACTCTCTTCTATCTCTGCTTCTGTGAGGTCGACATTTTCAGCTTGTACTCATGAGAAAGGCAGTAGTTGCTTCTGCCTACTGGGTGTTTGTTCACATAGCCAGCTTCCAGCTTCTTTGGTTTTCCTTCCTCTTTGTGGCTGAATAATATTCCACTGGGTAATTATGGATGCCCTATTTGTCTACCCATTCATCCTCTGGTGAATATCACAACTTTGTTGATTAAACCTGTGAATGCTGTGTCGAGCATGTAGCAGCTGTTACAAACTACATTTGTTTTTAGAAAATCAACTTTTTCTTTTGCACTTTTTCCAAGTGATGATGATGGTGGAATAAGATACCTTACATGACCAACACTCAGGGCACGTACAATTACACTGCCAACAATGGGAACAGCGTCATTTCTATTCTATCTGAAATAGACCAAGAGGATCAAAACAATGCTTGCCATTTAGACACAATCTCTATCTTGTATTTACTAGGTTGACTGTGGGTTCAAACCTACCTTCTTCAGATCTGCAACACTGAAATGGAAGGAGAGCATCATGAGCCGGAAGAGGCCCTTCGTGGGAAGGTGTTGCTATTCGTGCACACCTCAGAGCTGGGTAAGGACTCCCACTCACCACACTTTTCTGCTGCAGAGGGTTTTCAGTTTTGTGGACTTTGTGTTTGGTCTTAATGGACTCAACTCTTTCAGAACCGAGACCCCTTTGTATAAACCAAACATTTCAGGTAAAGAAATGGACTTATTTTCTATTGCTGTTTATTTATTAAATATAACTGGTCTACAGTTAGGGGAAAGTCGATTTTTCTTTGAGTTCATAGAGTTGATGGAGTGCCCAGTACCTGTTAGGCTCTGACTTTTGGCCCCCAAGTGTATCCTTGGTTTTTGGTCTTTTGTTGAGAAACAAGCATGTCACACCACCTTCTTTTCTTTGAGAAGAGCCGACTGGGTGAAAGGTGAGCTTCTAATGGCATTTGCTGGAGGGATGAGTTAGCAAACAGGATTTCTTTCCCTACGCTTCTAGGCTGAGAGTCATGTGTTAGATGTTAAGCTTTCCCATATTGTTAAGCATTCCCTGAGATGGACCAAATACTTAGGCCTCAGAAACTGTCTTTTACAGAGGTTGTTTATAGCTTGTGTGAATGGCTAACTGTGGTGGGTAAGTCCTCCCCTGGAGGCTGACTTGGCAGGAGGTTCAGTTCTGAGCCTGGCACAAAGGTATTTGTTAACATTAACAAGCTTTAGGCAGAGCTGGGTAGTTCTTACCCATTGTCCAGCTCTGCTAAAGAATGGCTTGTTAGAGATGCTCCCTTTAAACTATAAATGCCTTAATGCAAGAATTTGATACAACTGAAGGAGCATGAGAATTGCCAGTCCAGGAGTGAGGCCATTTGGATTTAGAGAGGAGTGGAAACAAAGATTTAAATAGAAGGTCATGTGGCTTTTCCTTTTAGACTGGCCTCTCACCTAATTCTAATTTTGAATGCAAGACAATACGTTAGCTATGGTTCTGCACCTAGCAGCATTGCAACTGCAGTGCTACAGTGTATCGTAAGCCACAGTGGCACAGGGAGTTACTGTGGAGACTATGGTGGGGGGTGGGGGAGGGTTGGATGGATATATTGTAACAGGCTGTTGTGTTCTATGTAACAGCAATAAAGGATGGAACTACATTCATCTTGCAGTTCCTCCATGCTCACTTAAAGCAATTCGGTAGTAAATGTTTTTATCCTTCCTGGTATTTGCCCCCCTTCTTTGAAACCCCAGTTTTCTGTTAAGAGATTAAGTGATTTTTATATCTTATTGGCACTTTTTTTTGCCTTTATTTTTGGATTTTTACCATCTTGCTCACATTGATAAAGAGATAGGCTGTGTTTTCAAGATCACATGTAAAAAGAGTGACTTGCAGCTGTACTTTGCAGCATTAAGTGCCAGCCTCTTTATGGAATGGGAAGCTGGGAGGTTGACTCCTTGAGTTTCAGCAGCCTCAGTTTTCTTACCCGTTCAATGGTCATAATAATCCTCGTGTGTCTTATGGGCCAGGGGCCTGTGAGTGACTGTGGTATTTAGGATGATAGTGTGTATTTGGGGAGTATTGAAAGCTGTAACTTCCTGTGGTGGAAGCTGATTGTGAGTCCCTGCTCTGTAGGGATGGAGGGTGCTGTGGTATGGGAAGGGAAGATATACCATTGCCTTTGGTGTTAGAGTTTCAAAGTTAAACTTGTTTGCTGTCTTTGAAGTATAAAAAGTACTATTCAATAAAACATGTGTTTTCTTCATTCTGTAAGTTTTGAAGCAGTAATTCCTGTTATGCTTGGATTTTAAATGTCTTCTAGAGATGTTAGTGGGATTCTTGACCATCACTCCAGCTGGGAATTCATGTCTACATTCATTTTGTTTTTATAGGAAAGGTTTTTCAACCCCAGTATCCCATCCCTGGGTTTGCGGAATGTTATTTATATCAATGAAACTCACACAAGGTAAAAAGACATTTCTTCTACTTCTAATAAATCATAGAAGTTAAACTCCGTAATGCTGGTTAGTGTACTTTAATATGTACCTGTGGTTTCTAGAGTGGGTAGAATGTGAGCTTTTCTTACAAGGGCCTGTATTGAAAGATCAGAAGCAGGACAGCCTTGGGAGGCCTGTCATGGTAATTGCTGCTCTATTGTGAGCTATCCCCAGTGGTGTAAACGCCACCTGTGGTATTCTTTAACATACGCAGATAATTAACTTTTGCTAAGAAGTAGTAAGATATTTATAGGTTTGTCTTCTATGTTGTGACTGTTTCATACTTCAAAAAAAAAAATTTACAAATATGGCCAGTGGTTAGCTCAGTGGTTCTCAACCTGTGGTGCATGATGCCTTTGGGGGTCAAAAGATCATTTAATCCTGTTCACATAGCAGGTATCCTGCATATTAGAGATTTACATTATGATTCATAACAGTAGCAAAATTACAGTTATAAAGCAGCAACAAAATAATGGCTGGGGGGTCACCACACCATGAAGAACTGTGTTAAAGGGTCACAATACAAGGAAGGTTGAGAACCACTGAGATTCTTAACCTTAGCCGGATGACCTGATTATGGTTCCTGGAACCCATGACACAAGGAGAGTTCACTGTCTGCTATGTGTGCTCACCTGAGTGTGCGCTCGTGTGTGTGTGTATACATGTGTGTGTATGTGTGTGTGTGTACATGTGTGTGTGTACATGTGTGTGTATTGCATGTGTGTGTATATATATATGTGTGTGTTTGTTGGCATGTGTGTGCAGCCACACACAAACACAGTACTGGAACATCTCTGTACTGAGTGGACACTCTTTTTGTTAGTGTGCAGCCACTACAAAATGGCAGCCTTCACTGTATTTTCATGCTGTGTGTCACAATACCGTGCTCAGAGTCACCTCTCTTTCTCCTTTTACCACATCTCCCTTCTGTTGGTCCCTCTCTGAATGTTTTTTGATTTACTTACTGAAGATAATTTAAAACAGTGAGTTCTGACTTCCAAGTTTCAAGTATACAGGGATTTGGTAGATGCCAGAGAGAAAGAGGCCTTTGTTTTCCATTAAAGTTAGAGGATAAGGAAGAGTTGGAAGGCTGTGTGTTCATGAAGCAAGAGAACCAGCAGCCAAAACTACCGCAGGACTTACAGTTCTTAGAGCCTTTAACTGATGGTGGGAAGAGGTGTTCTTGGTCTGAAAAATCCTGTGGAAGGTAATCCAGGAAGCTAGTACTTGGATTCAGCTCTCCCTGGTCCTGCCCCTAAGTACGTGAAGAGGGTCTTGTCTGAGAGTGATGAGGCCTGATCACTTGTTGGATTAGCGCTTGCTTTTGTCATAGAACCACAGCCCAACATTGAGCTAACCTTTTGGGAGATGGAAGACAGTGAGGGCAGAATCAGAACCCATGCGAGCAAGTTAGTCACAGACAGTTCCAGAATTACCGACCTCAGAGTTCAGAGTTATTGACCCCACCTCTGCAATCTGCCGTCAGTGTCACTGTGAAGGAAATAACAGTGTCATTGTATGGCATTATCATACATGGTTTCAAATCACCACACAGTGAGATTTACAGCTTCTGATTCTGAAATGCATCTCTGTACCTCAGCTAATCACCACACGGTCATCATCACCTACAAGAGAATAATTTTCCCTTCGATAGACCTGCTGTGTGTTTACAGTAGGAAAACGTAGATATGTAGACGCCAGATGTCTTTGATCTGATTAGCTTTTAATTCACTTTGAAACTCAGTGCTTGTCTTGGAAGAATGCTTTAATATAAAAATTGCCTTTCTTGTTGGGAGAAGACCTCCAAGTTTACTTTATGTCATCTATAGCTAGCTCTCTGACCTGTGTGTCACCTCTGTCTGTCCGCCCACACACAGCTAATGGGTGACATCCCACTTTCTTGTCTTTGTAGTGCTATTGATAAAGTCAGACTGTTCTTTTGGGTTACTATTCAGCAAGATTAGACAATTTGAGAATGATAAATAATTTCTAGGTTTCAGTTTTACCTGAGAATATATGAAAGCAATTATTAGTCAAAATGGCTGCCTAGCATCCTGACCTCTAGGGCCATTGGCTGGAATGAATGACCTGAACTCTTTCTGTGGGTGGAAGACCACTGTGTAGTGGAGGTGTGCTGGAGCACTTGCTGAGAAGGTTTATGTGTTACAGGCACCGGGGATGGCTGGCAAGACGTCTTTCTTACATCCTTTTTGTTCAAGAGCGAGATGTCCATAAGGGCATGTTTGCCACCAGTATCACCGACAATGTGCTGAACAGCAGCAGGTGAGAGCGGGGACCACTGCTGACAAAGTGGGGACAGGGTGGATGTGGCCATGGGAGTGGAGGGGGAATTAAGCCTCTTCTGTTGGTTTCTCTGCTTCTCTCTCTAGGGCAAAGCTTGCATTTCTGAACATTAAATATTGAGTCACAAAAGTCAGGAGAGTGGAAGGCATGGCAAAGACAAAGAGGTAGATGGTCCTGGTTTGTGGACTGTGTACTGACGAGGCTTCTAGAATGTAGACAGCATGTGCCTAGGGTTCTCCGTTCAATGTTCTGTCATACTGATATTGGAGGCAACCCATTTTCTGTTTCGATAGCCCAAAGAGAAGTGTTTGGTATTCTGTCTGATGGGGTTTGAGTACTTAGACCCAAGCCCTTGTAGTAGGAAACCATTGCTAGAGTTTTCGGATTTTTGCTCTCAGAGAGACTTGTGTACCCGTGAGGGAGCCTGACGTCAGCAGACTATCAAGAGAAGGCGCTTCACACCTTCATTAATGTGCACCAATCTTAGGATAGCACGCGTCTGGCGAGGCAGTGAGGAACTGGAGTAGCCTTAGGGGAACGGAAGCTAGAAGCTTTAGATGATTCTCAGGTGCAGTGAATAACTTCAGGGGATTGTGAGTGAGCTGGGGAGAGATAGCAGCCGGGACAGAGTGATTAGGTTGCCCAAGTAGCTGCAAGCCTCCCTCAGAAGACTAGATGAAGTCAGCTGACGCTGCCTGTACTTTTAGACCCAGGGTGGCAGCCTTCCCTTCCTGATTATCAGGATTCTAGGAGTTTCAGATAATCTTGTCTCTTGGGGGAATAGTTTTCTGTCAGATAAGGGCAATCCACAGAGAGCCCCTTCCGGTGTCTTAGGCCAAGAGAGATCACGGAGAGCTTCAAAGGCTAAGGCGGTATCTAAGGCTTTCCATTTACTTTTAATTTAAAGAAGTTCACCTTGCTCCATACTTGAGGGATGGTTTTCTGAGCCCCACAGTGTGGAGTTTGAGGGTTTCTCTTCTCTGCCTCCTGTGAGTGGCAAGTCTCAGAAGTGTAGCTGGAGTTAGAGTCAGAGCTGGGGTGACTGAAAACGTGGAATCCGTAGTGTCTGTTTGTAGCTTTGTAGGGAGCCGTGTCTCTAACCCTAACAGTGTTGGGCACTGTAAGAACTCGGGACAGCATGTTAAATGAACCGTTGAGTCGTTGACAATAGAGATGTCACATTAGATGCCGAGAGAAGCATCCTGGACTCATACCCTAAATGCTTAAAACCGGCAGGTCACTGCGGTGGGGGGAGGGGGGAGGTGAGCCTTTCCTGGAGCTCAGCCTTAGAGCTCAGCGTTGGGCTCCACCTTTGTCAAACGACTGGTTCAGAAGGAGAAAAGGAACAGTAAATACTATGTCTGTTTCAGTGCTTCTCAGATAGTTTTACATGCAGTCCTAGTGAGGCAGCAACATAAACAAATGGCACATCGTGATTGCTAAAGAAAAGCCACATATTACTCTGACTTGTTTCGGTGGCTTTTTTTTTTTTTTTACTTTGCTTATTATGCTGGGTTACATACTAGATTACACAATACGTTTTCATGAAGTCTGCGTGTACCTTGAGTACGTGCTCCGTTGTGGGTTATGTACACAGGGTGGCCTTCCTTTCCCTTGTTTTGATAAAGAGTAACATGACTGGGGCATTCAGTTCCACAGCACTCACTCAGTGATCTGTGTAAATTCTTAGATCTGTCCAAATTTCTAAGGGAGCCTTTGGCTCAGGAATAAGATGCCCATCATTTCAAAGATATTATTACTGTTATGTATGTATGTATGTATGTATGAGCATTCGTCTGTATAGGAGGAGGCTATAGGAATGTCCAATCCCTTGGAGCCATTGTGAACTGCCTGACATAGGTGCTGGGAATCAAACTCAGGTCTTCTGCAAGAACAGTACATACTCTTGGCCACTGAACCATGTCTCCCGGCTCTGGCCATAAGTTTTGATAGACAACACTGGCTGATGGTTCCAAATTGTGTTTTCTCTCTCGTTGCTACACCACGTATTAAAGAGAACATTCATTTTCTGCATATTGAAGACAATGAACATTTTATTCTGTTTTTCCATCATATTCATTTATAGCTGTAGTTTGGAAAATAACTATTGTCCTGTTACATTGAATCTATTTCATTGTCTGACTTTTGCTTTCAAATCAGAGTCCAAGAGGCAATAGCTGAAGTGGCTTCAGAGTTGACTGTGGATGGATCTGCCCAGCAGCAGACCAAAGCCATCCAGAAAGTGAAAAGGAAAGCCAGGAAGATCCTTCAGGAAATGGTTGCTACCGTGTCCCCAGGGATGATCAGGTATTAGAGGGCTAGGGTAGCTTGAGGCCGGAGCCAGCCTGTTCTCACAGATAGATTGGAGCTGGTGAATCTTCCTTTCCTCAATCAAGGAAGACATGTGAACAAAGTGTACTGACGTGTTCCCGTGTTAAATCTACGCGCCCCCTTGTGAATGAGCACACAGAGGCTTCAGACTGCTTTTACCCATGCTGATGGGTGGCAGCTACTCTATTATGGGTGTCCCCTGTTCTCCTCAAATGGCTGAGTCAAGCCTCACATATCTGTGTCTTAAACTGAGGGGTCTATTGTGTTAGAAGGATCCTCTTGGTCACTAAGTTAGCCTGCCCACTCACCTTTGAAGTGCTTAAGTGCCTAGAGAAGACTGTGTTCATAGGCCAGCGCCAGCAGAGACGGCTTTGAGCAGGGTCTGTTTTAAGTGAGTGTCCCTGTTCTTCAGTTCACATACCTGAGAGCACACACACATATTTTTAAATTTGCAATACTTTTTACAAGTACTTTTACAGATTTCAATTTAAAATTAAATTTATCAGTACTTCTAGGTTGTAGATCTAGAAGCGGAGAGAGGCAAATGTAAACCGTATGCAGCTCTATTATAACACATATGTCTGTCTACATGCAGATTCAAATGTTTCTATTTCTGTCAGGCTGACTGGCTGGGTGTTACTAAAGCTCTTCAACAGTTTCTTCTGGAACATTCAGATTCACAAGGGTCAGCTCGAGATGGTAAAAGCTGCAACTGAGGTAGGATTTCGGTGCTCTGTCACTCCATTTCCTGTGTGTGGATTCTGTGCCCCATCATGGCATGTCTTCTGTGTGTGGAGTGCCGCTTGAGCTTGTTCAGAATGTCTCCTCTGTGCTGTTAGCCCTTTGAACCCATTTGGAACCCTCTGCGGGGGGGGGGGGGGGGGGGGGGGGGGGGGGGGGGGGGCGGGGCGTATCAAAAGTGCATAGAATTCCTTTTGTAATTTACCTCAAAACCATCTTGAACACACAGTCACAGGATCTTGTTTTCTACATAGGAGCATAGAGGCACAGGTAGAGGAAACTTCAACCCTCATGAACCCTCCTGGCTCTAGAACTCTCTGCTCATGTCCATGATGGTTTCTGCGATGATTTCTTCCTCTCAGCAGAGGGAGGTCTGGGTCGGCTTGAACTGTTGTGTGTTCTCCCTTGCAGTTGCTTTGTTGTCGTAGTGGAGCT
This sequence comes from Grammomys surdaster, assembly GCF_004785775.1. Lineage (NCBI taxonomy): Eukaryota > Metazoa > Chordata > Mammalia > Rodentia > Muridae > Grammomys > Grammomys surdaster. The sequence continues at coordinate 14,454,677 of NW_021604568.1, read as the reverse complement.
TATGTCTACTGTGTAGGCACAGAAGAGTGACTGAGCATGTCTGTAGAGAGCCAGTCTTTGATTGGCCAGTGAAGGGTGACTGTAACCAAACACAGTCGGACTCCTGAGCCTTAACGTTGTGGCTCCCTTCTGCCCCAGACGAACCTGCCGCTCCTGTTCCTGCCAGTGCACAGATCCCACATAGACTACCTGCTGCTCACCTTCATCCTCTTCTGCCACAACATCAAAGCTCCGTACATTGCCTCGGGCAACAACCTCAACATCCCCATCTTCAGGTGAGAGCCGCTTGGCTGACGTTAAAGATGGTAAAAAGATAGTTTTGTAAGAGATACTGGACACATCTTTAATCTTAGTATTTGCATGCTTGAGGCAGATGGATCGATGGGTTCATATTGCAAGTTTCCAGCCTGCCAGGGGTGTATATTAAGTCTGTCTTTCAAAAATCAAAGCCAGAAACAAACAAACAAACAAAAAAAAACCCGAACCAAAACAAAAAACTAATTGTTTTGAATATGGGATTTGTTTTTATACCTGTTATAAAAATTACATTAGCCTTTTTATTGTAGAAGTAATGTTTCATTGTGTAACCTTTGCATAATACACAAAACCAAGCACTGCCCATCACTGTTATCTCTGTATTTGATATGGGCTAATCTGTGGAGTGTGCCCAGGTGAACTTGAAGGACAGTGTCAGGCAGCGAAAGGCTATTAAAGGGCAGTGGACCAGACCTGTCAAAGGAAGCTGAGGGGATGGCATGGCACCATGGTATCTAATGTCAGCAAGGGTGACCCTGCTGTTACTTTGACCTCATGATGCAGAGAACCCAATATAGCACTTTTATAGGGCATTTCCAGAGGTTTCTGTGGTTTTCACTCAAAGGGAACAGTGTGTTGTAAGGCAGAGACTCAAGGCATGGTTGTAGGAAAGTGAAAAGCAGGTAGGTGTGTTGGAGTGTGTACTAGAAAGCCCACGGAAAGGCCAGAGGCGGGAGGGGCAGCTGCACAGAGAGGGCTAGGTCAACACACCGAGGATGGGAAGCTCCTGACTGACCACGTGCTCAGACCCGTATGTCGACTGCTCACTCTGGACTTGAAGAACTTGATTCTGCTTCTGTTGTGAGAGTTCAGGCAAATGTTGAGGGCTTATATTAGTATAGCTGCTGTGTTCTTGAAGAAGAGAGCAGAGACAGACTAAGAAGGAATTAGTAAACTGAGTTCCTAAGTCTCCATTCGGGGCTCAGCAGAGAGTGGAGGAAGACTAGATCTGCTGTCTACGGCATCTGGTCACTGAGGAGGTGCTGGCAAGGACTGCATTGAGCTTGTCAACTGCACTCTTAACTTCCAAGGCAGCATGCAGCACTGGGGTCAGCTCTGGAACCTGACAGGAGTTACAGTGTGCTGAATGCAGAGAGAAACTGCAGGGAGCAGCCAGTCGCTGGGCAGGCAGGGCTTTCCACAGTGGCACTCAGTCTAGCCGTCAGCCTTACTATGTGGGATGCTCTTCCTGGCCCTTCATGCTGAGTTCTCTAGATACCCAGAGTCTGCAGCTAGCCAGACCTGAGTGAGCAGCAGAAGAGAAGCCACTATTTCTGCAGTCAGTGGAGTTTATCCTGGTGAACTTTAAGCAAATGTAGACAAGACACACTTAGCCTTTGCTGTCAAGTAGCTTATCATGTAATGGGGAACATAACAAACCGTTGGCATAGTAACACTGACAGGAACCTACCGGACAGATGTGTCTGCACAGGGGCTAGATACCAGGTCACTCCACAACATCTTTCCCATCAGCAGGGAACCAAGAAACTAATTAGAAAATTATCAGATAGGTTGACTGGGGAGCTGGTACAGTGGGTAATCTGCTTGTCAGGCTTGAGGCCCTGAGGTCTATCACTGGAATTGTGCAGAAGAAGTCTGGGTGTTGTGGTGTCTGCTGTGGTCCCCATGCTGTGGAGGCAGAGGCAGGTGGCACCTTGTGCTATCTGGGAGCCAGCCTAGCCTGTTTGTCTGTTAGGACTCAGTCTCAGAATGTAGATAGATCTTGATTAATGACACTTGCGGTTGTGGGTTGTATGCTGGCCTCACATGTGCCTGTGCACGCACGCATGCACACACGCATATACACACGTGTGCATGGGCAGAAAGTCCTGGTTTCAGCACTGAGGTGGCTTGTCTTCTGGGACTCTCATTTGGTCAGAGTTGCTCAGAGACTCACTCTCTCCAGATCTGGTTTTCAGGGAAGCTTTTATAAGTGCCAGGCAGTTCTCATTTCTTGTAATTCAGTGTTTCTCTTGAGGAGCTCCTGGCAGCTGTTGGCTAGCTTTCCAACATAGCAGAGATCAGTGTTTTCTTTTGTCTCACTTAAGTCTTCATAGTGACAAAACACATCTCAGGCTACACTGTTCACTCACTGAATTTATTCTGAAGAATTTCAGAGTGATTCTATAGTTCACCAATATCTTACCTTGATTTCCATAAACAGACTCAATTCAATTTAAGGAGACCAGAATGTTAACATTTAATATAGTATTGTTACTTATACCAGTGCAGATACTAATATTTATTTGAAAACAGTTTCTCTTTTGGAAAAGACTGGGACAAGGCTGTAAACTTAGGAAAACTGGCCACAGACTTTCAGCTTCATGTCTAAGCTTACCAGTGCTGCAGAAAGAGGCCTGGGGCTGGGGGCAGCACTGTTCTATCCCTGTATGTACAAGTGAACCTAGTTGTTTGTTTGTTTGTAAATATAGAGGCCAGAAAAGCAGGTCTGATTCCCTGGAACTAGCGTTACGGAAGGCTCTAAGCTGCCATGTGGGTGCTGGGAGTTGAACTCAAGTCCTTTGGAAAAGTAGCCAGTGATCTTCACTGCTGAGCTGTCTTTCCAGCTCCTGTTTCCTGTTTGTAAAGATGGTTATACTTGGTTTCAGTTTGGTAAAATTATCCTTGTCTCACAGGGACCCTCTTTTAAAACATCAGTTATTTGAGAATATCTTCCCTAGGGAATATTTATTCATTTTACAAATTTGCCATGGTCAGTGTCTGTATGCCTCAAACTCTGTCTGAGGATCATGTGCGGGGTTTTGTTTTTAAAAATACCCTTTTTCTTTTTTTTTTTTCCATCTTTGAGACAGGGTTTTACTCTGTAGCTCTGGCTGTCCTGGAGCTAGCAATGTAGACCAGTTTGAACTGGAAAATCCTATTGAGTGCTGAGATTAAAGACATGCACCACCATGCTTAGCCATTGGTTAACTTTGTTTTTTTTGACAGTTTCATAGATGTATTTAGTGTATTCTGATCATTCTCTTCCTCATGCCCTCTCTTATCTTCCCCTCGTCTCTGTTAACCCAACCTCCTCCCTACCAGTCAGCCCTGTTCTCAGGTTCCTGACATTTAGTTTTGTTTTGTGATTCATTTATATTTCTTTTAAAAAATTGAAGATTTCTTTCTTTCATGCGCATGAATGTTTTGCCTGCATATATGTTTATGCACCACTTGTGTACCTGGTGCCCAAATAGTTCAGAAGATGGTGTCGCTCCCTTGGTACTGGAGTTACAGATGGTTGTGGACCACTGTGTGGGTACTGGGAATAGAACCAGGGTCCTCAGCCAGAGCAGCTAGTGCTCTAGCGCCTGCCCAGCCTGTGACCCATTTGGTTTAGCTAGAGCTGTGCATCTGTGTGATGGGATGGAACTGCCCCCTAGAGCCTGGAGAAATCCCCAGTGGACACAGAGAAGGCAGTGACTCAGAGTCTCCCTCAGGCCCCTGTCCTTACCTCTGTGGATGGCCTCATCAGATTCCTGTCTGTCTCAGAAGTTACAGTGCAGTACTGCTCGAAATCTGAGGAGTAGGTGAGACACGTCAGCAACATGGAAAAGGAACCCTGCGTTTCCATTGTCAGCATTCAAATGGCACGTGTGCTTCTGTCTGGATGGCAGTGCTTTGGAGTATCTTGACGTTAGAGTCTTTTTTTTTTTACATTTTTCCTTATAAATAATTCGTGCATTCTTGAATTTGCAGTACCTTGATTCACAAACTTGGGGGCTTTTTCATAAGACGGAGGCTCGATGAAACCTCAGACGGACGCAAAGACATTCTGTACAGAGCGTTGCTCCATGGGGTGCGTATGGCCTTTAACTGTCCTCTACTGCACAGCGTTAGCTGTCACAGGGGAGCGACAGAGACATGTTGGGTTTGGGAGATTACTGCCTCGGTGCGTGTCCTCGCCCAAGTGCTGGTGTGCTGGGATCCCTGGCTGTAATGGTTGCAGGGGAAATGTTAGGTCACTGGTGACATTAGAATTCCTTTCTGTGCTTTGTCTTAGGATTTAACTGTCCTGTGCTCATCTGAGTGGCTCAGTCTTATGCTCATGTCTGATTCTCTTGTACCGCAGCACATAGTTGAACTCCTCCGACAGCAGCAGTTTCTGGAGATCTTCCTGGAAGGCACCCGCTCCCGCAGTGGCAAGACCTCCTGTGCCCGGGCAGGGCTGCTGTCAGTGGTAGTGGATACTCTGTCGTCCAACACCATCCCTGACATACTTGTCATACCCGTGGGCATCTCGTACGACCGGATAATCGAAGGTCACTACAATGGGGAGCAGTTGGTAAGGAGCCAGCCTGCAGGTCGTCCTGGCCTCTCAGGCTTTTATGTGTAATGATACTGTTTTGTCAATCATTTAATGATGGCACTTTGCTAAACGTGACTTTTGTTGCCTATCTGAAACCTGCCTGGGCGGGCATGGTGAAGCCTTTATCTCATCTGTCAGCTTGGGAAAGAGTCTCATGTGGTGTTCTCCTGGGCTGGAGAAGTGTGGGGATTCCTGTGTCGGCGCTGGCTGGCTTTGACCGTGGGGTTAGAGGTGTAGAGCCACTGAGTTGCAGTCTCAGTGTTGAGGACCTGTGAATTTTAGAGAAGCCTGAAGACTGGCTGGACCATGTTAGCAAAGCAACGGCAAGCCAATCTGGGAAATGGGAGAACGTTTTTTAGTAGACTTTTACCGAAGGAGGCACTAGTCATAAGCACTTAGATTGGATCAAAATGAACTCACCTACATGACTAGTACTCAGATGAAGGAATGATATTATCACGACCCAGAAATCTTACCGGCTCCCCTCCTGTTAGCCTCCTTCAGGAGAGTCACTTGTCTAACCTCGTATAAGAAGATGGTTTTCCCCATGGTTGAACTTTATGTAATAATAACGTGTGTAGTTCTTTGGTATCTGATTACCTTGTGAGCACAGGCATGTGTGAGGTTCGGCCACTTGCTGCACACAGTTTAGACTTCATAGTGGGGAGATGTTCCGCTGTGTAAGGAGATCACGCACACAGCTTGGAGCTCATCTTTTGCTACTTTGTGGGTTCTTTCTTCTGCCTTTTCCACCTTTTGCTTTCATCCTTTCAACCGCCTCACGTGATAGGAGAGACAAGGAAAGGATAGAAAGGGAAGGAGCGGGGCATTGTCCTTCAACTACTTCCTGCTGATTAGGACTGTGACTTCCTTGGGACAAATTTGCTCTTTATTATCAGGATATCTAACTTCTTTCTTCTTCTTTGTGCCTGACTAACAACCATGACTGATAACAACCCGCAGCAACCAACCAACGACCCCCATGCCTCTTGGAGCCCTAGCATTTATATTCTTTCTAAAAAGTCCCTAGAATCTTAAAAGTGACATAATCACAGAAACTACCTGCAGCTGGCAAAACCATGGCCCGGATAGAACACGAGACAAACCATAGTCAGCTGCTGTGGACAGTCTGAAGCAGCTCCATATCCCACACCTGGGATTAAAAATGAAACCATATTCTTACAGTATTTCTGTGTTTTTTTTTTTTAAAGAAATCAGAATTCCAAAATTGTCACTAGAACAGTTCTTCAAAAGAAGTCTCAACACACTTCCCTTAGAGCCTTTTGGGTTCACTTAGGTATGTGCGTACTCAGGAGGGGGGTGATAGTTTACATCTGAGTATACTCAGTTCATAAGGACTGCCCACATGTGAGCCCGCACGTGAGGCACAGCACTCACATGGCCTCGACAGTTAACCACTCTGAGCAGCAGTGTGTGTGTGCCCGCCCGGGGGCTCAGCCTTGTTTATGTAGAGTGGAGTCTTGGACAAAGTGTGTGCTTCTGAGGTTCTGCCTCCAGGGTTGTATTCAGGACTGTTGAGGAGGTCTAGGCCAGTTGACAAGCTGAGATGTTAAAGAGTAAGGGCACGCCTGGGATTTGAGCTGCTAATGGCTTTCAACAGTGTGTGCCCTTGTGGGATGGCATGTTAAAGCCAATGTGTTGTAAGTGTCTCATTAGTGGAGAGGCCACCCTGAGGCTGAATGGTGCTCAGTGTATCTTAGACTCTAATGACTCCCTCTCAGGTCAGTGGCCTTTGTCCTCCTGTGTCGTCCTCAGTCCTTCCAGAGCTCTTTCCAGGACAGTGTGTCATTTTGTTATTCTCTGTTCTGTCACTGCGTCTTTGTGAATGTGTACTAAAAATACTAGCATAAAGATCTCTCTTTGTTCAGAGCCCTTCCCTGAACGACAAGACACATCTTGTGAGCATCTTTGAACACTAGCTGTTTTCTGCCAGGTTTCTGTTGAAGCAATCAGACATGTCCAGCCTGAGCCTGTGGGCCACATGATCCCAGGGTAGCTGTGAATGTGGCCGGCCCACTGCTCCTAGTCACGCTTCTTTATTTACTTATCGTGTTTCTTTTCAAGTTGGAACTCAAAGTTTTTACTAAAAACTTTTTCTAGCCAAGCATAGTGTCTCCTGGATATCTCTCAGCAGTTGGGAGGCTGCAGGAGAGTTGCTTTGGATAGCACAATGAGACCCCGTCTCAAAAGGATCATCAGCAGCAGCAGGGCACAACACTCTCCTCTTCATGTTTGCTTAGGGCAAGCCCAAGAAGAACGAGAGCCTCTGGAGTGTGGCAAGGGGCGTGATCAGAATGCTGCGGAAAAACTACGGCTATGTCCGAGTGGATTTTGCACAGCCGTTTTCCTTGAAGGTGAGAGTGTGCCAAGGCTAGCATTTTAAACAGTTGCTTTTAACTTTTGAAGATCAAAATATAGTTTATATGTTGTTATGAAGGATTTTTTTCCCTTTCTTTTAATTTTCCAGGAATATTTAGAAGGCCAAAGTCAGAAACCTTTATCTGCCCCCCTCTCTCTGGAGCAAGCACTGCTACCAGTGATCCTTCCTTCAAGGTAGGCTCTGGGCCTGTGGTAACTCGACTGTCCATAACTTTCCCTACATTGCCTAGGACAGGAGGTTAGCTTAGGAAGAGGTCTCCTATCTCATTGCAGTAGCGCTCTTCTTGATTTGATAAAAGACTTGGAGATGCGTGCTCCTTCACTCTTTCTCTCTGTCTGTCTCTCCTGTGTGTGTATACAGACTTTGTCTAATTATGTGTAAAACCTTTTTGATTTTGTGAATCTTGTTGGATTATTTGATTGATGCTTTTGAATATGTTAACTAGATTTTTTGGGGAGTTGCTCGAGTTATGCATATTGAGTGAGATACATGGAAAAATGTTTGATAGTAATTGAATTTTCCAGAACTGAAAATACATTGTAATTTAGAGTCCTAAATTTGAGTTTTCAACAGTTTTAAAACATCTCTTGCTTTCTCCATTCATTCTGCCAGTGAGTTTGAAGTAATATATGATTAATAAATGAAGTAGTCTGTCAGAAAAAAATACATTAGGATCTACGTTGTAGAGGAAAACAACCCTGAGAAATGATTTATTTATCATTTAAATTTAAAATGTGTAATGATCAGAGCTATTCATAATTTAGAAACTAGTTTTGTATTGTGTGCCTTATGAAGCATAAGGCTAGGTGTGCCAGCCCAGCCGTCTGAGTGTATGCCCTGTGTATGCCAGCCCAGCAGTCAGAAGGCAGGAGGGGTGCTGCAAGCTGGAGGCTGGCCTTGTGCACACAGTGAACTTTAGCCAGTCTGGGTTGATTTCTCTCTTCAGACCTAATGATGCTGCAGATGGTCATCAAGACATATCCACTAATGAGTCCAGGGACGCAGCTGACGAAGCCTTCCGAAGAAGGTTGATTGCAAACCTGGCCGAGCACATTCTCTTCAGTAAGTACAGCTCCACACTTTCTGCTGACACAGCCTGTGCTCAGGAGCAGGTCCTGAGGACCTGAACATAGTCATCGTGAACTGAGGTGCTCCTGAGGACCTGAACATAGCACTGTGGTCATGAAATGAATGAGTGTAGAGTTAGGATTGGCGCCTAACGTCGTGACTTCAGACCTGCTCTTCCCCTGCTCATGGTTTTCACCATGGGGACCCACAAGGACAGTAAAGTAAGCCCATGGTGTGCCATGGCATACAGTCCAGGCCCCTTAGAGCTCCAAAGTGGGCCTGCATTTTGGCTCTTGGTATTTCATTAAAGACATCTTGTTTACTGACCTAGCCTACTTGCTCTGGGTTGAAGGTGGTTCTGTCTAAGAATGTGGCCTCATGGTTAGTGATTGCTCTGAGGCTTCATTTTACCAGGACACTGGCAAATCCAGCTGTATTTCCACTGTAAACCACAGTTACAGTGACCATAGTAGAAGCCATGGTTAGCTCTACACGCTTCTGTTTAAAGCTAAGCACTTTCAAGGCTTTGTGTAAGTTAGAGCAAGGCCAGCTAACACTCTGTTTTTTTCCCAGCCGCCAGCAAGTCCTGCGCTATCATGTCCACCCACATTGTGGCCTGTCTGCTCCTCTACAGACACAGGCAGGTATGTCTTAATGCTCCTTAGTACTCTTCAGTAGGAAGCCTGGGTGTTTGTCAGCCTGTTCTAGGCTGAGACTATGAGATGAACAGAGAGAGAGAAGGTAAGCATCCTGGCCTGAGCCCACCAGCCCAGTGAGGGATAAAGCCAGACTGTAAATACATGCAATGGATGGATAGCATTTCTGGTTGCTGTAGTCAATGGAAATAAGGCATATTTCAGGACACAGTATGCATTCTGCTGGAGAAGAGTTTCCAGGCAGTTTGCTCTATGTGTTAGAGCCCCTCTGTCCTCTCACTGAAGGCTTGTGTAGCTCTGCCATGCAGAGACCATGTCTACCATGTTAATTGTCATGCTCTTCAAATGAGTGCTTGTGATGTGTGTTTAAAGCAAAGGGAATCCTCACGGACACTCACACTCCTGTCAGACTGCATCCCCTTCCCTTTGTGCTCAGTTTTGTGATGTGACGTCTGCTCATGACATTCCTGGGGGGCAGCTTCTCAGTGCCTTTCCTACTTGCTCATGTTGCTGGTCTGGGCCTGTCTCTGTGGGTGTCAGCAGGATAGCCATAGCAGGAAGAAAATCTGGGGAAATCAGGCTTTCTGATGCCACAATCCACTTTTGTCTCTCTCTAGGGAATCCATCTCTCCACGCTGGTAGAAGACTTCTTTGTGATGAAGGAGGAAGTCCTAGCTCGAGATTTTGACCTAGGCTTCTCCGGGAATTCAGAAGATGTAGTCATGCATGCTATCCAGCTTCTGGGGAACTGTGTCACAATCACCCACACGAGCAGGAAGGATGAGTTTTTTATTACTCCCAGCACAACTGTCCCATCAGTCTTTGAACTCAACTTCTACAGCAATGGTGTACTTCATGTCTTCATCATGGAAGCCATCATAGGTACATTGGGGCCTGGATCCCATGGTGATGCCCGATTGGTTTAGATGCCAGCCCCTTGCTCTAGAGAATGCAGCACTGGAGTTTACTCTGGCAAAAAGGTTGCCTACTGAGTTACCCTGAGTAGTACCGAGTTTCTTACTGTGGAGGTGAATTGAAAGAGTTGTGGGGAGAACAGAGGGACTGAGCTTTCTTAGTTGGGACCTCACAGAATGGGATTCTTTGGGGCTCTAGCTAAATTTCCCCAGCAACTGCAGCCATTTTTATAATTTGTTAATAGGCTCTATTGGTAATTTAAGAGTCAAAGTTTCTCTTTGAGACCTAGCACTGGTGACTCCAGGTTGCCTGTATCTCCTCAGCTTGCAGCATTTATGCAGTCCTGAACAAGAGGGGCTCTGGAGGGTCTGCTGGAGGCCTCGGGAACCTGATCAGCCAGGAGCAGCTGGTGCGGAAGGCCGCCAGCCTGTGCTGCCTTCTCTCTAACGAAGGGACCATTTCTCTGGTGAGTGAGGTGGCCCAGGGTCTACCCAGCTTTTGGTTATTGCGTTCCTGGATGAAAGACATACCCACAGTCTTAATATTTACAACACCCTAAACAGCACAATAGCTGGGCAGCCGCCTACCCTCCATGCTGCTAGAGTCTACTTTACGTTGATAACCCTGAGTTATTACTATTTACCATGTTCCATCTGGGCTGCTCTTAGCTCCAATTGGGCAGCCCTCAGGCCACACTTTCTTGACCCTTAACCCAAGGTGGCTTCCCCTTCCTCCTCTCCTGCACCTTCTTCCTCCTCTGGGTCCTCTCCTTACAAGCCACAGAAACCTAACCCCACCCGTGTCTCTTCTGCCAAGCTATTGGCTGTTGGCATCTTTATTTACCAATCAGAATTAAGTTGGAGACAGGGTCACTCAGTGTCTTACCTGCTTCTGGGGCACAGTCTTAGGGGCCTCAAGTTAGCATAAGAATACGAGCAGCTTTAGGCCAACTCACCACAGAGGCGCCTCCTTGCTTCCTGATCCTTCCTTAATTGTCTGTATGCAAGTGGGAGAGGCCTTTAGTTTTCTCTCAGAACCTTTCCCCATCCATGCAGCTTTCTGTTCCGAAACCTCTGAGTTTCAGGGACACTCAGCTAGTCTGGTCTTGACTGTCTTGGCTTTTGTTTGGCTCTGCAGCATGAGAGACTGTTATAAGCCCTTAACTGTCCGGTGTAAGTTGTCAGTAACTAGCACACCTACTTGTTTCTGGGTGTCAGAACCCCAAACGATAAGTGGGTGAGCCCCAGAAGTTCAACACCTTCTCAGCTTTTACATTCAGAAGCTCAAAAGTCTGAGTGTTCAGTTTACCACAGCCCTGCACTCGGTGACATTTAAAATGCAGCCTATTACTAAGCAGATTTGGGATACTTGAACCATGTAGAATCTATGTTTGCATGTACTGTTCTTTTTATTTCATATGACTGTATCTTGGGACGAGTGCGACCATTTCTAGTGCGTTCTTCTTGAACACGTTCATTGTGTGTGGTTGGCACTTGGGTTGCAGATCAGGGGGTATGAGTAGTCAGGCTCCTGAAGTGGGCCTCGTGTTTCTTTCGAGTCTCCTCTGAATCACTGTTTCTTCTTTTGTTACTTGTGTGAGCTATCTTCATTGTAAGATAGCTCTTACATAGAGATCATCTTAAGACAGAAGAAACAAAATGTCCCAAAAGTCCAAAATGTTGGTCCTTCTGGGTTCATGCCACTGAGGACATTGAGCTCAGTAGCTTTCTCTGTTGCTGGGGACACACTAAGGGTACTGTCACTCATGGGAAGGGTCTTTTCTCTGGCTTTGTCATGACCATTTATCAAGACCGTGGACATCAGAGATCATAGAACTTTTTCAGGGGGTGAATAAGGTGGTGGAGTCTTTAAGAAAAGTATGGGCTGACTCACCTTTAAGTGGCTTTTTTTTTTTTTAAGCCCTGCCAGACTTTTTACCAAGTTTGTCATGAGACAGTAGGCAAGTTCATCCAGTATGGCGTTCTCACAGTGGCAGAGGTAAGGGAAACAGCCTGCCTTTCTTTTCTTTATTTAGTTTCTTGCTCTTCATTTTTATTTTCTACCAATTATCTATTTAAAACAGTGTCCTAGCTACTTTATCCAGTAACTATACTTGCTATGTGCTATATCCAGACGGTAGCGAGGGGCGGTGAGAATGAGCAGATGTCTGAGGATTGTTTAATATTTTGATTTCTTTTGTAAGTGGTATTTTCTAGATTAAACCATATCTTAGTTTGATCTCTGGCATCCAGAGGTTGACCCTGGGATGTGACATGAAGCATAGCAGGTGCTCGTAGCTTGTGCACAGTCCATTTTCCTCTCTTGAGATCCCACGTCTTGTCTAATAGCTTTAGTGTGGTTCGGAGGGACTGGGAAACAGCTCTCCGCTCAGAAGATATGGAAGTTCCATCTTGTATTTCCCCAACCTCCATCTGTCCTCCCTGCTGCCTCACAGGTGGTTTGTTTGGGAAAAGTTTGGAATTGTGCATGAGGGACGCACAGCTGAGGGGGTCAGGTAGGCTCTGAGGGACGCAAGCTGAGAGGGTCAGGCAGACTCTGAGAAGGGGAAGCTTCGTTGGAGTTGGTTGGTCAGTCGATAGGTTGGTCGGTCAGTCAGTTGGTCTGTCAGTCAATCGGTCAATCGCTTGGCTGTGTGCCTAGGAATCTTATTTACTGTCTGCTGTCTTCTTGGCATAGCAAGATGACCAGGAAGATGTCAGTCCTGGCCTTGCAGAGCAGCAGTGGGACAAGAAGCTTCCAGAACCTCTGAACTGGAGAAGTGACGAGGAAGATGAAGACAGTGACTTTGGTGAGGAGCAGCGAGATTGCTATCTGAAGGTACTTTGTGAGGGATTCTGGGTAGAGAACAGTGAGATGTTAGGTTTATGTTGCAGCTAGGTAACAGGGACTGGTGACTTCCTCATGTCCAAAGTTCTTGTGAACCAGCTCTAACTGGCTCTGGTACCTTTCACTGAGTAAAGTCACTAAAAATCAGTCCTTAAATTGTGTAGCATGGGAGCTGGTCCACAGACAGGGAGCAGGATTGGGAAAGCCTGGATGAAGGAAGGAGGTGACTTTCAGCCTCCAGGGATGTCCAGGCCTCACGGGACTCCCACCCTGCCCCAGCTCTCCACAGGGCAGTGACTTTGTTTCCAAGTGACACTTAGGAACTCCCTGTCTTTCCATTTGGTTTTTACCAGTCTCACTGATGGACAGTGGTCTCGCTTCATGCACTTGAATACATACCTTCTGTTCCCTGCTGTTGCACACACGAGTGTTTATTATGCTTGTATGTCTTTGAGGGCTCAGCCCCTAGACCAGCTGTTTTAAGTGATGAGAATTTGTACAATCCTGTCAGTTAGTTAGGATGATTTTATTCTAGATGACTATTGAATGGACATGCACCTCAAATCCTATAGGAGTGAGTGATTGCCCTGAAGAGCACTCTGCTCCCAGCTGATCTTTCCTAGTTAGCCACGTGCTGGAGCCGCAGGCTGCTTTCATGCAGTGCTAGTGGGAGGGACATCTTAAGTACTGGCTTCTCCCAGAGTTCCCCAGCAGCTGTCTCTGCTTTCCCTCCCTTCCCCGTGACCTCACCTCCGCTCACTCTCTCAGGTGAGCCAGTCCAAGGAGCACCAGCAATTCATCACCTTTCTTCAGAGGCTCCTGGGGCCCCTGCTAGAAGCCTACAGCTCTGCTGCCATATTTGTCCACAACTTCAGCGGTCCAGTTCCTGAGTCTGAGTACCTGCAGAAACTGCACAGATACCTTATCACCAGGACGGAAAGGAACGTTGCGGTATATGGTATGTACAGTCTCATTTTGGCTTCTTTTGAAACTATTTCCCCAAACCAAAACCAAAACAACAAAAACCCAAAAGCTGGGTGGTGGTGGCATGTGCCTTTAAACTCAGCACTTAGGTGGCAGAGGCAGGTGGATCTCTGGGAGGTGGAGGCCAGTATAGTTTACTGATTGAGTTTGAAAACCAAACCAAACCAAACCAAACCAAACCAAACCAAACCAAACCAAACCAAACCAAAAACCAAACTGTTGTGGATTGGTTCTAATGCTATTTGTGTTAATTCAGCTCTCGAAATCACATGAGAACTGCATGTTTGCACTGAGGGTCCCTGCCGCAGTTGGCTCTGATCAGGAAATAAAGTTGCCAGTGGCCAATGGCTGGGCAGGGAGACAGCGGCCGGACTTTTAGGATTCCCAGGAAGGGACCGAGGAAGGAGGAAAAGGGCATTTCAATATGAGAAGAATGTAGGAGGTGGACCACACTGGGAAGGTGCAAGAGGGAGAGACAGCCAAAATATAGATGCAAGGGGAAAGTGGCCTCAGGAGGGCTGCCCTGAAGGGCCCAGGGCAGCAAGGATAAAATATAGACTTAGTGTTAACTCAGGAATATCGGAGGGGAGTGTATTAGCCATATGGAGGTTCAAGAGTGGCCCAGCCTTTGAGCTAGTTAAGGCATATTAAAATATAAAGGTTGTGTGTTTGTATCTTTTTGTATCATGTTGTATCATTTTGGATCCAAAGTATTTGGGTGGGTAACAGGAAGTACTTGCACACCCACCGGGACATAGAGCAGATTTAATAAATACTGCTACACCAAACACACCAAAACCCCTCACTCTCCAAAACAAACCTGTTTTCCTGTTACTACATAAGTTTGTTAATTTTAGGAAATTGGGAAAAAGGTACAGTTATGTTGACCTCTCGTTGCATAGATCTGCCATGGTATGCCATACAAACTGGGTGGTCCAGTTATGTGTTGTGTGTCTGCCTTTCGCCAGTTAACGTGGTGACTGAGGCTCATACATGTTGCCTGTGGTTCTGTCTGGTGTGTAATCTTTCACTGTACGCATGCCACCTCCTTCATTCTGCTGCTCTGCTGCTGGGTGTTGGAGCTGTTGGCAGCGAAGAGCTTGTTTGCATAGTGCTGCCCCGCACCTGCCTGGATCCCAGTGGTGGGCCGGCACAACTGGGCGCGTGCCCGTCAGCGTTCAGAGCCAGCAGCGGCGTAGAGATAGTCAGTCTCTTTGTGCCACTTTGGGGACACCTGTCCCAGGTCCCTGGCTAATCAGTGGCAAACGTGGGGTAGAGATCTTGTTTCCTGCCCTCTAGACTTGAGCTTCCTACGCTCACAGGCCTAACAGTCATCTTCGCATCACTGTCTCCTGTTAGCGAGCCAATATATACCACCGTGTCTGGTTCTCACAAAACTGCAAGATGGGTGCTGGGTGCATCTGTCTTCCTTCTCTCCTCCCCGCCCCTTCTCCACTCTCTGCTTTCTTTAATAGATGGCAGGATAGGTTTAAGGACATGGCCAGTCATTGGAAGAAAGCTGTGGTAGTTGCCATTAGCAGGAGAAGCTTGCTTCAGTCCGGACTCCTGCTTTCATGTTCTTTGTAGCTTTCTGTGTAGAGACCGTGTGCCGAGCCTGAACACTGACAGGCCTTATTGTCTCTCTGCAGCCGAGAGTGCCACATACTGTCTTGTGAAGAACGCTGTGAAAATGTTTAAGGACATCGGGGTATGTGTCCACGACCACACTGCTCTGTGTTGTGTAGCTCTGATCTGTTGCTCTGCATCTGTGGGGTCCAGAAGAAGTACTTTGTGCTGGGATCCTTGGGAATGTATTTCTTAGTGTGAGGGTTGGGCGCAGGGCATGCTGAAGGCTTCTTTGAATTCTCCAGGATTTTGCTGACTTCATATTCATTCCCAAACTATAACAGACATTAGGCAAGTTCAGTGTAAACTATTCCACATTCTATTATTTTTTTGCATGCTTACTAATATTGCTAGAATTAGCCTCAGGTTTCTTCACCTTCATGTATGGTAAGTTTCACACAGCTGCATGTGGCCTTTTATAAGGGACTGTTTCTGACCATATTCCAATGTAAGTTGTGAAACCCAAGGCACTCGATGGACTCCCCCTTTACACATTGTCACATGTCTCCATGCTTGCATCTGACCCACACCTCCATGCTTGCATCTGACTCACACCTCCATGCTTGCATCTGACCCACACCTCCATGCTTGCATCTGACCCACACCTCCATGCTTGCATCTGACCCACACCTCCATGCTTGCATCTGACCCACACCTCCATGCTTGCATCCGACCCACACCTCCATGCTTGCATCCGACCCACAC
>NW_021604568.1:14425031-14438841 GCF_004785775.1 Grammomys surdaster | reverse complement strand
CATGCTTGCATCCGACCCACACCTCCATGCTTGCATCCGACCCACACACCTACAGCTTTGAATCTTTCTTGACGTTTTGGGTTGTGGACATAGGTCAAGAGCTGGTAACAAAAGTACTCCCTCTGTACAGTTTCTTCGACTTAATTTCTCTCATCTCTCTCTTCAGGTTTTCAAAGAGACCAAGCAAAAGAGAGTGTCTGTTTTAGAACTGAGTAGTACTTTTCTACCTCAGTGCAACCGGCAGAAACTCCTAGAGTATATTCTGAGTTTTGTGGTGCTGTAGGAATCTCTCAGCACCTATCTCGAGCGAGGAGCTAATGAGTCCCTTGCAGACTCCAGTCTGACCCAGAGTGCCAGGTGTCCTGGCATGGCCCAGCCTGCTCTACCCCGAGGAGACTTCCAGGAAGACACGTGCCTTCTGCCCCTGTGGACCTGCGCTCCTCCCAACACAGATGCAGTGGCCTGCGCAGAGCACTTGGGGCCAGTGCCATCTGTTATTCATGATCACTAGGTTACTAGGTGAGATCTCAGTAAGTTATTTTGGAGTTTATTAAAGATTCACATTTTAAGTATAACTTTTCAGGCTAGTTACTGTGATGGACATTGAGATGTTTGTAGAACTGACTCTTATGTAGTAAGTAATAATGTTTCCTTTAAAATCATTGGGTCATCCATTCTCTGTCTCCATTATCGCTGTCAACGGAAGTTATGGTCTGTATGTGAGCCCTTTCCTCTCACGTGCTTTACTAAGGAGCAGTGTTGTCCTGGGCTGGCAGACGCAAAGTGTGTATGAATAGCTGCCAAAAGCAGACGATGCTGTGAGGAAAGAGCCAGCGTCAGGAAGCAAATCTGTGCTTGGCTGGGAAAGTGGCATTAAAGGCTTTGCTCAGGTGACAAGAGTGCCATTGAGCTGTAATGACCACAGTGTCTGGAGTCCCTGCTGCTGACACCTGTACCCTCCTTGCCCGTGGAGTGACAGGCACCTGCTGCTTTTAAGGAGCTCGGCTGCAGCGCTTGCTGGCTTGTGGCACTCTGGCTACACACTGCTGACACAGGGGTTCCGAACACTGCTCACACACTGGGTGCTGCGGCCTGTCTGGATGGCTAGTAGCCAGATGGTGCATTGTGCAGCCTGTGTGACATGTACAGTGACCCTACTGAGTGGCCGGTGGTTGGAGGAATAGACATTTGTATGGGTGACATACAGACTTCATTGCTACGTAAAGGTGAGGAACTATTGAACAATTTCTGTTTTAGTGGGTAGGTGCCTTTTTGTGAGCAAGGAGCATAATTGTTAGTTATTTGTGGTAATTATAGCAGTTTCTCAATGATCACGTGACAATACAATCTCTGTCTACTCTCCATATCTTTGATTTTAAGGAATTATGAATTTTTCTGATGAGTGTTATGTAGATGATTTGAATTTATAAAAGTATTAGGGATGAGGTTTGTACTTTCCTGAACTTGAATTTCAAACACTAATTGTATCCTGTGAGTGACGTGTGTGTTGGGGGAGGGAGGGGTCCCGCCTGGCATTACACAGTGCGTGAAGTGGCTGCTCTGGAGCTCGTAGCGACAGTGCTGTGCTGTGGTGACCTCCACCCTTGCCTTGTGCATGGCACGTCTCCTTTTCCTTTGCATCAGTTCTCTGTCAGCTGTAGCCTTTGGTGTGGAGTGAGGTGTTCACCTTCAGCCTCTGCATCACTAACTAGGGTAGGCTGACACTTCCCTTAGCTGTACTTTGGGGGACACCCGGGGAGTCTGGTTTAATCCCTTGGGTTTACCTCATCTGGGGACCTCATTTTCTTGGTCTCGGTTCTTTCTTTACCCTCTAAATGGAAACTGAAGGCGGCTCCCTCTGCTCTGTCAGTGGGTGTTGCTGCCCTGCCTGCCAGCTCTGCAGATAACCACTGCTCCCCAGCCTGTGCAGAGACATGCGCGGCCCTTGTCCCTCGCTGTGTTCTCCCTTTTGGTAGGTGTTCCTTTATGGACTGCAGTTTACTTGCTGTTGCCTGACAATTAACTCACTGTGAGGATAGGTATGCACGCTTTTCATAATTAACTGGTGCTTTGAAACTTTTCATGAGGAAGAAAAAATCTCAACCAAAGTTATGCTCTTCCTGACAAGCTGACCCTTGAGTTAATTTTAGCACAACTCATTCTTCAGTGCCTCTTTATGGAAGAGAAAAGCATCACAGTAAGGCTTCAGGTAGCCCTGTTCCCTAAGAGAAACGTCCCCTTGTTTTCCAGCAGTGGGTGGCTTCCTCGAATGACTAAACAAACTAGGTGCTTGTATATAATTGATTACAGTTTACTCTACTGCATTTCTGTCAAATTGAAATGCATGCCCTTCAGGGGAGACTGTGAGTCAAGTTTAATAAATAAAAACGTAATACTAAGCAATATGAAGCTGCGCTCTGCTTTTAAGCGAGGCTAAACCAAGTAAGTCAGAGGGGAGGGTGTGTGCTCTCCAAATCCTAAGGAAAATGAAGGCAAAAACAAGTGTTAAGTCAGCTCACCGGGAACACACTCTGCCCATCCTGACTCTGTTAAACCGTGGAAGTCAGGAGGCCGAGTGCAGACAGTGTATCTGGGATGGCAGGGAGTGGAGGCTTGGCCAGGAGTTCCTGCTGCCGCCTCCCTCGGTTCCGCCTCCCTCAGTTCCGCCTCCCTCGGTTATGTAGTGTTTGGATCATGTGATGCCCTGAGACGGGGATCTGTGGGAATACACAGCGCCCTGCACATAGCGTTTCCCAAACTGTTTGGACCTCAGGACCTTTCCCCTCTGGGACACTGCATGCCATGGAAAACGTTTTCAGAAACTACATTAATCTTTCTTTAAGCAGACCAAATGTCACGGTAGTGACAGGCAGACTCCTGCATGCTTTTTTTAATCTCTCACAATGCACCGCGTGCTCGATATCTTTCCTCACTGGAAAGAGTAAGCACAGGAAACGGGCTGCAGCGCCTTCCTTGTGGAAGATCTACTGGCAACCCTGGCCTTTTTAAAACTGAGAGTAGCAGAATTAATAGAGGAATTAATTGAGGTAAATAATAAAGGATTTAATTCAGATCTAGTAGAAAACTGCACAGCTGAATGCAGATTTTTATCCATAGATAACCGTAGTGTTTTGAAATGATAGGCCCAATCTTTGAAGTTTCTAAGACTTACTATGGGATGTAAATCTGTTTTTTAAAAACACTTTTTAGGGGCTTGAGAGCTGCCACCTGGCACTTAGTTTAGTATGACCAGTGACTGCTTCAAGAGACTCTTGACCTTGCTTCCCAACAGCTAAAGGGCTAACTGTCTTTATGGAAGGCATTTGTTACAGTATTTGCCCATTGTACAAAGCAATGCTAGATTGTTGTAAAAAGAATGACTACTGTAAAATAGCACTGTATGATTTTGTGAGTGACACTGCCTTTGAAATGGTGACTGATTTTTATGCCTGATGATGGTTCATCCTGAGAAGCATGGAATGGAGCTTTGTTTTAATAAACCATAAAAAAAAAAAACTGACTCTTTTAATGTCTTGGATTTGTTGTTAAGACTTTTGCGTTACTCATTTTGCCCTGTTTGTTTAACTTCACAAAGAACGTTGTTAAAAGGTTAGGATGTAACCTGACGTCAACCTGTGGGTCGCCCAGCCATGATTTTATAGGCTCACATTCCTTCAACCTTGCAGAAGCATTAGGCGGTAGGGATGCCTGCTCACATCACAGAGATAGTCTGGTTTCTATGGACTCCTTCAGTGTGCTTCCTGTTCTCTGCTTTCATAGATATTTAACTTCACAGAAAAGTACAACGAAGTCCTAGATTTCCCCACTAGTTATAATAGTTGCTCAAAACTAGTACCATATTTTTTTAAGAATAAAGAATTTACCTTATAAAAAAGCTCAGATGCTTTGTAGCTCCTTTGAATGTACCCGGATGTGGTCTGCCCTGGGACTGAATCTGGGGATGGTGGCAGACAAAGGCATGATGGCCATGCACCTACCCTTCGAGTCCCCGACAGTTCCGAGCTGTGGATGCGGGAAGTGTTTGTCTGCATCCGCAGACACCCAGTCCTATCTATGTCCCTGCGTGGAAGTTCTCTTCCACCAAAGGTACGAGGTTGACTCAGTTTGAGAAAGTACATCTAAAATGGGCTGAATTCAGCTTTGACTCCTGGCATCTTCACTTTCGGGGCCTTTCTCTAAAAAGGTGTATTTTGCTTTTCTCATCTGTCTACTCAGGAGGATCTGTTTCAGTTTCAGATTTCTAGATGCTGTTTTTGTGATTAAAAACCTTAGCACTCAGAAGATAAGCTTTATATGATAGTAAAATGTTGCGCCTGAAATTACTGACATGTCACTTTGGGGGTGAGGTTAATCTCTGGGTAATGGTAAGTCCTGTTTAGTTTCTGTTGTCAACCGGATACAACTTGAGAAGAGGGGATCCTCAACTGAAGAGTTACCTCCATCACATTAGCCTGTGGCTAGCTTTGAGGAATTGTCTCGTGTTGATTGAGGCGTGAGTAACACTGTAGACGGTCCTGGGCTCTGTAAGAAAGCCAGCATAGCACGAGCCGGTGAGAGAGCCAGCGAGCAGGTTCTTCAGTTCCTGCCCCGAATTCCCTCAGCAGTGGACTGTGACCTAGAAGTCTAAGCTGAAGCAAACCCTTTCTTCTCCAAGCTGCTTGTGATCAGAGTGTTTTATCGCAGTGACAGAAGGAGACTGGAACAGTGTGCTCGCTGTCAGTGATGGGAATCTGGGTTTGGGTCTCAGCACTGATGTAAAAAGTCAGGCATGGCTGCAAATGCATGTGACCCCAGTGTTGTAGATGGTGGGGACGGGAAGATCACTGGACCTTGCTGGCTTCCAGCCTCGCTCCCAGTTCAGCAAAGATCCCATCTTAAGGGAACGAGGGGGATGCTGATAGAACAGGACACCTAGCGTCTTCCCCTGGCCTCCACATGGGCTCATCTGTACACACGTACAAATACCATATGCATACACCACACACACAGACACACAAAGTGGGGCAGGGGGCGTTAGAGTCTGTGAAAGAACATGGTGGTCACTGATCATGGGGTTTCGGGCCAAACCAAGTGCCTTCGACAGGATGCCACTTCTTGATGTGTTCTGGAATGCTGCTAAGAAGGGACAAAACAGAACGTTTAAATGCTTTGCTACTTAAGGTAATTCCTTGACAAGATCTTTAGTCATAAGTTCAACAAAGATGCAAATTAGAGTTAGTAATTGCTTACATGGCTTTGGGCACACGATTGAATTCTCCCTTTTCTAAGTCGGAGCTAATAAAAGCAACTGCCAGGTAAGTCCTTCAAAGCCTCAGAAGTGTAATTTATATTCAGCATGAAAATGAGCTTTTACTATACTGGGCTTTCTTGGGCTTTGAAAATGGATTCAGAAGGTCCCTTACCTATTTCTGCTTGTCTACTGTGACAGTCACCTGTGGGGGAGCTCCTGGACCCATCTCTTTCTGAATCTTCCTGCAGAGGATAGTCTTGGCCTCTGTCCAAAGTGCTGGTGAGCCAACATGTCATGCAAGACCTTCAACTCATAAGCTGGAACTGACCAGTTACACACAGCCTAGCTTCGCTCTCAGGAATGTTCTGGGGGTCCTGGTGCTACTAGGCTTCTGTTGCCCACAAGTTACTCATTCATTAACAGTCTTCCTGTTCTCCATCCTGCCTCCCATGGTCAGTCCCGGCTGTTCCTTCCCGGTGTCTGCTTGTGGAGCTCTCCTATCTTGACTGGTTCTAGGAACACCAAGCAAAGACAACCTTTACTCTTCACTAGACTATGCTGAGCTGACTCATCCCCGATTTTGGATGAGTGACATGAGAGCCCCATGAGAAGAGAGTGATGGAGAGGTCTCTGTTATTTCGTTGGGAAAGGTCTGCTTACAATGGTTGGAGATAGCAAAATTGAGATTAAATGTGCAGGAAGTGCTAGTACTATCCAGAGCCAACCTTCAGAGCATGGGAAGATCAATACAAGTGCTAAGCCCTCCCTTCTCCCTGAGCAGCACTATGTCTCCTAGGGGACAAAGACCATACCCAAGAAAAGTTCCCTAACAACACTACACTTGGATGAGTTGGTTCCAGAGCCTGCCTGGCTGCTGTGGGAACTGGGGAATGACGGGTTCTCATCTAAGACACACTCAGTCTTTAAGGAAGGGGAAGAACAGATAGTTTAAATGCAGTCTCAAAATTTCCATGAATAGAGTTTGACAGACCAATAAATGGCTCTATACAGGATCTGTATGTTGTCACACCACTCTGGTGACATAGAGGCTCCAGGCTGATCAGTTTGCCCTTGACTTTTCAAGCAAATACAGCATTGTTTCTAAGCTGTTAGGTGATTTTCTTTTCTTGTAAACTTTTGGCTGTGGTTAACATTGTTAGGTCCACATTCCTGCCTGGGATTGGGGGTTGGTGGGGAACAGTGGTGTGTGTCTTTCTATCCCCGAGTTTGCCCGTGCCCCATCCCAAGGGTCATTTGATCACGGGGCTTGGGCACTTGTTTTGTTTTCGAAAACAGCCAGTGGTGTGTCTCTAGATGCACAGGCTTTTAAAATGGAGGACAGCAGCCCTTTGAGTTGGTAGATGGAGCAGTCTGCTCTTTGCAATTTGCTTTTTTTTTTATTGGATATTTTATTTACATTTCATATGTTATCCCCTTACCCCATCCCCCACCCACTCGGGAACCCCCCATCCCCTTACCCCTCCTCCTTCTTCTCCGTGGATGTAACCCCCTCCTACCCCCCCACTCCCACTTCCCCACCCTCAAAATTCCCACCCCCTGGGGCGTCCAGCCTTCATGAGGTCAAGGTTCTCTTCTTCCACCTATGCCCAGCAGGGCCCTCCACTCTTACATATTCAACTGAAGCTCTGGATCCCTCCCTAAGTGCTCCCAGGCTGGTGGTTAGGACCCTGGGAGCTGTGGTTGGTTGGTATTGTTGCTCTCCTCATGGTGCCACAAACCCTTTCAGCTCCTTCAGTCCTCACTCTAACTCCTCCATTGAGAACCTCATGATCAGTTCAATGGCTAGTTGTGAGCATCTGCCTCTGAATATGTCAGATTCTTGAAGACCTCTGAGGAGACATCCATATCAGGCCCTTATCGGCATGCACTTCCTGACTTCCACATCAGCATCTACCTTTGGTGACTGCACATGGGATGGATACTCAGGTGGAAAGGTCTTCAAATGGCCCCTCCTTCAGTTTCTGTCCCTCACTTTGTCTCCATATTTGCTCCCTTGAGTATTTTGTTGCTCCTTCTAAGAAGGACTGAATCACCCCCACTTGGTCTTCCTTTTTTATGAGCTTCATGTGGCCTGTGAGTTGCATCTTGGGCATTTCAAGGTTCTGGGCTAATATCCAATAATCAGTGAGTGAATACCATGTGTGTTCTTTTGTGATTGGCTTACTTCACTCAGGATGATAATTTCTAGTTCCATCCATTTACCTAGGACCCTCTCGAATTCATTGTTTTTAATAGCTGAGTAATACTCCATTGTGTAAATATACCACATTTTTTGAATCCATTCCTCAGTTGAAGGACATCTGGGTTCTTTCCAGCTCCTGGCTATTATAAATAAGGCTGCTATGAACATAGTTGAGCATATGTCCTTGTTATATGTTCGAGCATCTTCTGGGTATATGCCTAGGAGTGGTATAGCTGGATCCTCAGGTAATGCTATGTCCAATTTTTTGAGGAACCGCCACACTGATTTCCAAAGTGGTTGCACCATCTTGCAGTCCCACCAACAATGGAGGAGTGTTCCTCTTTCTCCACACCCTCGCCAGCATCTACTATCACCTGAGTTCTTAATCTTAGCCATTCTGACTGGTGTGAGATGGAATCTCAGAGTTGTTTTGATTTGCATTTCCCTGATGACTAAGGACACTGAACATTTCTTTAGGTGCTTCTCGGCCATTCAAGTTTCTTCCGTTGAAAATTCTTTGTTAAGCTCTATACCCCATTTTTTAATAGGGTAATTTGGTTGTCTGGGTCTAATTTCTTGAGTTCTTTGTATATATTGGATATTAGCCCTCTATCAGATGTAGGATTGGTAAAGATCTTTTCCCAATTTGTTGGTTGTCGTTTTGTCCTATTGACAGTGTCCTTTGCCTTACAGAAACTTTGCAATTTTATGTAGTCCCATTTGTTAATTCTTGATCTTAGAGCATATGCCATTGGTGTTCTGTTCAGGAACTTTTCCCCTGTGCCCAAGTATTCGAGGGTCTTCCCCACCTTCTCTTCTATTAGTTTCAGTGTATCTGGTTTTATGTGGAGGTCCTTTATCCACTTAGACTTGAGCTTTGTACAAGGAGATAAGAATTGGCAGGATTAATATAATAAAAATGGCCATCTTGCCAAAAGCAATCTACAGATTCAATGCAATCCCCATTAAAATCCCAACTCAATTCTTCACAGAGTTAGAAAAGGAAATTCTCAAATTCATATGGAATAACAAAAAACCCAGGATAGCGAAAACTATTCTCAACAATAAAAGAACTTCTGGAGGAATCACCATTCCTGACCTCAAGCTGTACTACAGAGCAATAGTGATAAAAACTACCTGGTATTGGTACAGAGACAGGCAGGAAGATCAATGGAATAGAATTGAAGACCCAGAAATGAACCCACACTCCTATGGACACTTGATCTTTGACAAAGGAGCTAAAACTGTCCAGTGGAAAAAGGACAGCATTTTCAACAAATGGTGCTGGTTCAACTGGAGGACAACATGTAGAAGAATGAAAATTGCAATTTGCTTTTTATAACACTGAGCACAAATGAACAGCCAGGCACAGACCTGGCAGCTGTGCAGGCAGGACCAGCCACTTCCCACTGTACAGATGACGTGGAGGGAGGTTTGAGGAAACTCTTCAACTTCTTCAGGGGAGCTGGCAGCTAGGCCCCTAGATTTCTTCAACCTTGCCTCCTGCCATGTGTGTGTGCGTGCGTGCGTGTGTGTGTGCATGTGTGTGTGTGCATGTGTGTGTGTGCATGTGTGTGTGTGCATGTGTGTGTGTGTGTGTGTGTTTGGATTTCAGGACTAGTGTATTAAGTCTCATCTGGGGTATGGGAGGAGGAGGGGGGTAGGATGGAGATGAACTAGGAAGAAGAAAGTTATTATTTGTTCTAAAATGTGACACCCCATGTCAGGATCCAGCCCAGGGCAAAGGAGCTGCAGCTGTGGCCATGTGAGGGGGAATCCCATCCTCACTGCTGCAGGTGAGAAGAGCCAGTCTCACCATTGGGTTCTCAGGAAGAATAGATGGCTGCCAAGGGACAAGCCTGGGTGAGTGTCTTTTTTAAAAAATTGTTTTCTTTTGGCATGAAGCCTAAAGTGTCAACACAAAGTTGGATCCATAGAAATTGGTGCTAGAATCTGGAGACACTGCCTATCTACAGTAGCTTCGGCCTGAATTGTCATTGTTTGCATGATATTGTGCCCAGGTAACCAATGCATTGCTATTCCGTAGCAGAACCTGGTTAAGACTCCCTGGGTTCAAGTCCCAGCTCCACACACTCAGCAGTCACTGGATCTTGAACCTGTTTTCTAGTTATCCTCTTCACCTAACTGGTGAGAACATGTTAGTGTGAACACACTGTAAGCACCCCAGCCTGGCTTATGATGGTCACATTATAAATGTTGGCTCAGGGTGCTGTCTCTGGAGGGAGCACCCAGTAAACTCAGTTTTCTTCTGCCTGCCTAATCCTTCCTCTGCCAGCACTTGACATACACTGGTCCAGCCTCTGCATAAACAGGCTTTGAGATTCCCCAGCCTCATTCTGTCTTAAAGTCATACATTAACTTTCATTTCTTTCAATCAGGCAGTCCTGTATCAGGACGCTGGGTGTGGCCATGCCTGGCCTTTTGGATCTGACCACTAGATGGTGATAGAACTTCACCAACAGGTTCTAAGTCACAGCTCTCGGTCATTAAAAAATGAAAAGGAAAGGGAAGAAAAGAAAAGAAAAGAAAAGAAAAGAAAAGAAAAGAAAAGAAAAGAAAAGAAAAAAAAGTGGCCGAGGCTGTCCAGACAACTAGGGCGAACGTGTTGCATGTCACATACTGCCAGACCTCAGGATGGCCTCAGATGAAGACTGGTCAAGGAGAGACAAGAGACAGGGCTGAGGCATGGGGAGTGGCAGAGGGCGTTGCTCGGGCAGCTAGAGGTCCACGGGAAGCTGGGGAGCCTCGTGGCTGCGGGGTACCTGCTGTCTAGGATCCTTAGGAATGAATGACGGGTTGCAGAAAGTGAGAGGCGGGACAGGTCTTTGCTCCCTCCCTTCCTCCCAGTCCCCCAGGTTTCTATTCTCTGGTACCTGGGGATTCCAAACCCTTTCACTGAGCTCAGGGTCTGTTTTAATCCTCACTTTGGTCCACCCTTGTGCTATCGGAAAATAGAGTGCAAATTATTCCCGAAGTCTACGATGAGGATCTAAGTGCCTCCCGGCCACCTGGAAATACCTCTTTGGTGCCCACTGTACAGGACTTGACTTTGAGCCCAGACTTTGCCCGCTGAGTTTCTCCGGATGAGACTCCCATTTTAATCTCCTTTATTCATTCACAGCGTGAGTTTTCCCTTGGTGCAAACAAGCAATCCGGGAGAGGGTGGTGTCTGATCGGTGGGAAGATACGGGACCATTGACGAGGAACGAGGGACGGGAACAGGGGTCGGAGACAATGGTCCACAGTTTTATTCTTGCTTGTCGTTTTCTGGGTCCTCTCCACCACACGGAAAGAACAGGGCCTCTGGAGCCACCAGTTCTATGACCATTCTTTCCACTAGAGGGCGCAAGAGTTCTTCAGTTTAGCTTGGAAAAGTGGGAAGTTTGGGGAGTCTCAGGGACCGAGGTCTGCAGACTATTTTCTAGCATCCCCTTAAATCCCACAACTCATTTCCTGCTCACATGTGGCTGTTGTTTCCTTGAACATTTTATGCCCAGATCTGGTCCCACCAGATTGTCAGAGTGAACTCTGGGGAGGGTGGCTTTTGGCTGGAGCCTGGGGACTTGGGCTGCTGTGGCAAAGGCCATAGGGGCTCAGTTAGCCCTCACAGGTGTACCTGAGTCTCCTTTCTCAGGAGCCTGCGCCTCACTATGGCCTTTTCTCCAGAGCACCAACTTCCTGGACTTAAGGCATCTTGAGCACGTTATTTATTTATTTTTTCTTTCAAATTAGATTTTTATTTTAATGTGTCTGTGTGGTGGTGGTGGGGGAGTGCAGCGGGAGCGGGGGAGGAGCGGGGGGCGGTCAGTGGGCACAGAGGCCAAAGGACAAGTTACTGAGTCAGTAACAGTGGGTCTCAGGCCACAGGTTTGGCAGTAAATGGCTTTACCTGTAGAGCCATGGTGTCAGCTTATGTTCCTTCTTTAATCCCTCCAGGCCTAGCTTGATCCATCCCTCAGAGCTCAGCACCTCCACTTGGCCTGGGTGTTCTAGAACCAGGCTATGACTAGGTGAAGATGGTTTTCCCCAGCTTTCTGAACCTTTCCTTCTGCTAGGCTTTTCTAGGCCAGGAAATTGAACTCAGCCCGGCCTTCATTTGTCCTCTGCCAAGCTTTTTCGAGGACTCAAGGACACCAGTGACGGGCAGGCAGCTGTGACCCCGTTCAGGGGCTCTTCAGCCACAGCTTTACTGGCATTTCTGCTGGGTCCTAACGTAGACTCAGGGTCTTTGGAAGTGTTGTCAGTGGCAGGGACAGAGAGGTGTTACACACTGTAGAGATTGAGGTTGGGGGCGGCTCTTGAGGACTGACTCTACACAGGCTGTCTTGTACTCAGGGTTGCACCATGGTCTTGTATAGGGCATCAGCTGGCAGACCTGTTTGTCAAAGCCACTGCCACCAGACCGGATTTTCTTCCTGCAGCAGATGAAGCTTCTATGTAGCCAGGCACCTTGCTTCCTGCAGTAGCCCAGGATCTCCAATGCCGCTCACTGGTTTGGTTGTACAATAGATTAGTCTGAAATGTGAACATATTTGCTTTATAATGACGTTGGCTGTGTTTTCCATTATAAGAACTTAG
Organism: Grammomys surdaster; assembly: GCF_004785775.1. Taxonomy (NCBI): domain Eukaryota; kingdom Metazoa; phylum Chordata; class Mammalia; order Rodentia; family Muridae; genus Grammomys; species Grammomys surdaster. The sequence goes on along the minus strand of NW_021604568.1, from coordinate 14,426,788 downwards.
GAGATGAAACTTGCCCAGGACCTGAAGTCTTTGTGCAGAGCCGCCATGGATCTCCGGGAAGTAGGAACCAAGGTTGACATTGCTGGCACCTCTGGAGCTGAAGCTGAAGGCCACTGGGGACTCCCAGGGAGCTGCCTTGTGTGGGGACTTGGCAGTTCTCACCAGTGTCTATCTCTGCTCTTCCTGAGGAACAGCAACAGAAGCCGTGAGGGAAGCCAGCAGGCAGGAGGCTATTTGTCAGTGTGACTTATAAGAGAGGAGACTCAGAGAGGTTAAGATTCTTGCTTGAGTCACATAGCAAGGAAGTGACAGAGGCAGACTTTTGTGTTATAACTTAAAAAATTCTGTTTGCAAATGGTACCCAAAGGGCTAGGAGCTCATCGTTCATTTTTCTAGTCAAACAATATTTTCTGGACACTTAGCGCAGGCTAGAGGCTGGGGAGAGAATTCAAGGGGATGCTCAGGCCACATGACAAATCCACACAGCTTCAGGGTATCCCAACCGAGAGGCTTATATCTTGGGAAGTCTACAAATAGTAGATCATGTACATGATGACCTTATCAGCTGCTTGCCCTGGGTAGCAATGCTCCTCACTTCTGAGGCAGAGTCTTGGAGACAGTTGGAATGTTTCATTCTGGAGTCCTCCTGGGCTGAGACTTTTTAACTTCTTCCCTTAAAAAAAAATCCTGTTCATTGTGGGAAATTCCAAACATGTTATCAGGTAAGAACAGTGTCTCATCACCAGGTCCCTCGGTCCAGTCATGGGTGCCAGTTATTGCCAACCTGGGGTCAGTTTCTTCCCAGTTATATCCTGCCTCTCTCCCACCTCTGGACTGTCTCCAAGAAAATCTCCCCCATTCTATCATTTTTCATCCATAAATATTTCAAGCTGTGGAGGATGATGGAGCTTTTAAAGAAAGAATCATAATCCCACGATCACACCTAAAACATGCACATTAATTCCAGGCAATGTTAGTGTTCAATTACCTTCTCCCTTTTTATTTATTTACTTATTTCAGGTTGAGGAACTAGCAATATAACAGATGCAAATAGTCAAGGAACAAACAAGACAATAAACACAAGTAGTCAAAGAACAAGCAAGGCAATAAACAAAGTCCTGTGAACACTTCTGTGATCACTGTTTCTAAGGGCTTATCAGGATGACCAAAATATCTGAGCCAACTTACCTGTCCTAGCCCAAAGTCATTTTCATGTCTTGAGCCTACTTCTATGTTCTAGCCTAAGATTTAGATTCCTGCCTGAAATTACTTCTTTGTTCTAGTCTAATGTCACATTCCTGTCTGAAGCCTGCTTCCTTGTCCTTGGCCAATGTACTTTCTCCCTTTTTAAAGAGTCCGTCCAAGTTAGGGTTCAGACAAGTGCCACATGTGATTAAGTCTTTGACTTCTGAACTGTCATTTCTCTCTTCCTTTTTCTTCACCTTATAATAATTTGTTTAGAAAATCTGGTTGTGTCTTGGATAGCTTCCCATACCCAGTGCTTGCTTTTTGCATTCTGGGGTCCTGTCTAGGAAGCTCCTGTGCCCTCTGTATTTTCTGTAACTGGTGTGCATGACTCTTGAGGCTTGAACATGTCCTGGTTTGAGGTTTTGGAGTGTGGTATTTGGAAGCACAAATCAAAGGACAGCTTCTGAGTAGTGTGTGTGTGTGTGTATGTGTGTGTGTGTATGTGTCTGTGTATGGTGTGTGTGTGTGTATGTGTGTGTGTATGTGTGTGTGTATGGTGTGTGTGTATG
>NW_021604568.1:14403007-14424931 GCF_004785775.1 Grammomys surdaster | reverse complement strand
GGTGTGTGTTTGCATATATTTGTGTCTGGAAGTGATTCTCCACACCTTAGGCTCAGGCTTCTCTTCTAGGCTTCTTGTCCAAGTCAGGCAAGGAATAAGTCAAAAGTGTCCCCTGAGGCTCCTGGAAAACCTTAGGGAAACAGAAGGTGGCCTCACTCAGCAGGTAGAATTCTACACCCCCCCCCACCAACTGCACAAAATGGAGCATATTCCAGCCTTGAATTGTGTATGTGACAGGCAGAGCGAAGGAGGTTAGGCTTAAACACAATCACAAAAGACTAAGAAGGTCTGAACCGCTGAGAAAGTTTGGAATGGAAATGCAGGGATAGGGAATGGCCCCGGCGGTGCGCTGGCTAACCTTCATTACTAAATTCACTGGATTGAGAATTACCTAGGGGGCACCCTGTTAGGATGTTTCCACAGAAATCTTACTGAGAAAGAAAGATGTACACGAAATGTAGATGCCACCATCCTGTGAGCTGGGGACTTAAAATTAATAAAAAGAGACAGACAGACAGCAAACAAACAGGACTGCCGTTCATCTATCTCTTTTTCCTGACTAAAGACAGGACGTGACCACACTCCACACTTCACTCTCCAACCTTCCTCCAGTGATGGACCATAATCCTCTAGACTGAGCTAGAACAAATTTTTCCTTTACTAAGATCTGGTCAGGACACAAATTAAGAGGGAGGGAGTGAGGGAAGGAGGGAGAGAGAGAGAGAGGGAGGGAGGGAGAGACAGAGACACATACAGAGACACACAGAGAGACAGAGACACACACAGATATACAGAAACAGAGAGAGAGAGAGAGAGAGAGAGAGAGAGAGAGAGAGAGAGAGAGAGAGAGAGAATATATCAGTTCCTAACTACCACACAACTACTACAGCTCAGCTGTTGGGTAGCAGAGGGGAAAATGGTGACCTATATATCATGTCCTATTGACAAGACAGATGGCAATCAGGAGAAGCCACCTGCAGCTGGCTTTGTGGAAAATCTGGCGCCAGAGTGTGGGTAATTCATCTAGGGACTCACTGAGCTGTGAACTTGCTAAACTGTATCCGCTGGAGGCCCTGTGCTTGGCTGACATGGCAGTGTAACAGGCAACTGAGCCAGATGGTGATGCAAAAGCAGCTACGGATGGTCTTCCTGTAGTGGGCCACAGCACAGCACTGCAGATGCCTGGGCCTGCAGCATCTGGGATGGCTGAACTCGCTCTCTGAGCACATCCCTAGCTGCAGAGACTGTCATGTGTTTAGTATGGTAAGTTTGCATTCCAGTGTTCACTGTGCTTTGTCTAGCATCTGTTCTGATGGATCCTGGTGCTTCTGTGCACCCTCACCTGTTGGGATGAGGTCAGTCCTCTTTAGGAGCAAAGGTTGCCGCTCTGGAAAGGGGTAGATGGTGTGGTAAAGGAGATGCTAGAACTCTGGTTCCAGATGGGTGTGGCTCTTAGTCTTGGATTTATTCCTGCCTGTGGGATTTGGATGCAGACAGGTGATAACTCAGTCATTCTGAACCTCAGTTACTTCTTTTGCCAAATGGGGGGGATGTACCTCATAGATTGGCTTCAAGGATTTTAAAGGATAATGTAAAGAGAAGGCACTTGGTACCTACTCACGGAAGCAACCAAGCATGCACCGTGAGTTTAGCACAGTCCTTGTCATACACAGGCTGGATGATGCCTGGCTCTGGGCCGGCACTCACTATCCAGAATGGGCTGTAATACTTAGACCTTGGGATCTGTCTTTATTGTGGAATGTGCTTCCTTTTACTTCCCTCAGGCCAGACTGTGAGTCCCAGCTGCTTGCCATGGTGGATGCTGACCCTTCCACACCGAATTGTATTAGAGGTTTCCATTTCCTGCATCCCTGCCTGTTTCTAATTACTGTACCTACTCTTAATCAGATGAACGTGATCTGAAAGAATGGCGACCACCTGGCCCCGTTGGGTCAGTGTGGAAACTTTCAACCGCCTTAACAACAAACATTTTGGTGATGAACTTTTGACCACAGATGCATCTAATCCCTCATGAATAGCCTTTCCTCAAAGGCAGCACATGGTAGTGGAGAGATGGCAGCCAGGCTCTCTGTCAGGATTGAAGTTGCTTCTCTGTGCCTCAGATTCCTCATTTGTAAAATGAGAGGTTCAGATCCCGCAACCTCTGGAGTTTGTTCATTACTTTAGTGAATTTTCATGCTTGTAGAAAACTTTTAAACTGCTCTGGTCTAGGGTCAGCTGCCAGGCACAGTGGCAGGTTTTTAGCACCTGAGCTTCTGAAGTTTGCTTCTCCAAGGTAGACTGTGGGCAAGTGGTAAGGTTTGGTGACCCTTCAGGAAGGACAGTGTTGAGCAGTGACTAGCTGGATTGGTAGTTGTCATAAAAGCATATTTTCATCTTGAAGGTGTTCTGATTGGGTTTCATTATGTCCTTTTAAGTTGTCCTGAGCCTGGTTATCTGGAGAGCTTTTCAACATTCGACATTCAGACTATACCTTGAAGCAGATGCAAAGGGATTTTGGCTGGTAGGGGTGAGGCATCAATGTCCTGTAAAGATCACCCATGTGATCCAGTATGAGTAAAACATGAATGACTGGCTATAGAACAGTGTGCCCCAAATGTATCAGGCAAGGCCAGGGGTCTGGGACGAGCGTGCTGACTCGGCATGTGTTGGCAATCAGTTCAACAACAAGTCTCATCCTAAACAGTGACTTAACTTTTTAAACTTGGGTTTGATGATAAATATCACATATAAATAAGTTGAAGAGTTGAGAGATAGCAGTCTTTGAAACACGTGTGTTTCAGCGCCTTCTTCAAGTACTCCGCCATCTAGCAGGTGGCTTCTATAATTTCTTACAATGCATAGTGAGTCACACAAACTTCAGGGACAGGGAGGCTATCAGAAAGGCAAGAGAAGATGGCACATAGCATTGTGCCCTTGAAGAGGTCATGGTCACACCTGTGGCGACACCTAATGTGCAGCAAGCACCCCCAGCTGTAGGTTGGACATACCCATTTGCTTTGGTTTTACAACCTCAGGGACATCCCTATGATCTGATCTCCAGTCTAGCCTGCAGGACCCTCTGAAACTTCAGTCTACATCTTCCCGGGGACTATTGACAATATTACATTTTTCTCTTCTCAATTCCCATGTTTTTTATTGTTTAGGAAAATGGCTACCTGCTTAAATGGGGTCTTGGATTGACCTCTAAATGGTATAACTTTAATGGCAAATTTTGTTTCTTTCTTTCTGGAATCCTTAGAATATGAGCATATTTCATACACAAACTTATATTGACTGCGTCATTAATGATCCCCTCCCATCACTGATATCAAAGGGGCCCAATAGATCCTACAGTTTTATGTTGGTAAGTTCTAAGACAACAGTCTCTTATTTCAGTGTAGAGAACAAATAAGATGGGAAGCACACACAGAACTTTTAGCATCACAAATCCATGGGTTCATTAGCCAACAGGGAAATTTACATCAACACCACTTCATTCCCACTGGGATAGTTACAACAAAAAAGATAGACAACCACTAGTGTTGAAGGGTAAAGAGAAAACACAAACCCCACACATTTCTTGGAGGAATTACAAAGAGTCCTGTGTTTTTGAAAATAGTCTTGTAGTTCCTCAAAAGGTTAAATAAAAATAGCATGGTGCTGGCATAAGAACAGATAAGCAGACAGATGGGGTAGAAGAGTCTAGCAATAAATTCACAATATGATCAGTTGATCTTTATGGATATCACGAACAGGCATGGAGAAGGGACTGGTGCATCAAAAGTCCTCTTGGAAAACTGGGTCAAAGGCAACCTGTGGGGTGTGAGAAAATATCCACAATCTGTGTATTAGACATAGGGTTAATATTCAAACAAACAAGATAAAAGACTGAGCACAGCTGGATATCACCCAGCAATTCAGCCATAGGTATATAGACAAGATATAGGTGAATGTTCACAGTAACATTATTCAACATAACCCCCAAAAGGAAATAAGTCCCCACAACTCCACCACCCATGAATAAATCAACAAAATGTGCTCTACTGGTACAATAGAATAATAGCTAGCCTTTACAAGAAGGTATTGATAGATTCTATAACATGAATAAATGTTAATTATATTATTATTTGTAATTGCAAATCTTAGTAAAAAAGACAAATGAAATGTAGGATTCTATCTGTATGAAGTATCCACTGTGGGAAAAATCTACATAGACAGACAGATATAGAACAGCCATAGTCAATGTGCAGGAAGAAGGGAGAAAGGGCTACCTCTGCTTTGTACATGGGATCTTTTTTTGACAATAACAAAACAGTTCTGAAATTATAATGATTATGATTGTGTAATTCAGATAAATATTAACAAGCATTAAGAAGTATCCTTTAAAATAGGTGGATTGAATTCCAGGCCTGCCAGCCAGCCAGAGCTACACAGTGAGACCCTATCTAAAAAAATAAGTGTGTGTGTGTGTGTGTGTGTGTGTGTGTGTATGGTAGGTAGGTAGGCAGATAGATGGATGTATTGATGTACGGACAAATGGACAGATAGATAGATAGATAGAGAAAGATGAATTGCTCCCTGAATCTGAGAGTAAGCATGTTCAGTGTATATTGTTTAATTATCATCATTTTCCAACGTGTGCAGATAGCAACCACAGAAATACTCAGTGTTAAAGTCATTTTGTAAATTGTGATAATCTCAAGACTAATCATTTCTGATCATGTGTCAGGTCTCTACTTCCTTTAACTAATTTTTGGAAGTTATTATTTTTTTGGCGAGAAGGAAACTATGATGATCTCACTGTCAAGAACAAATACACCATGTGTGGGTTTGACCATGTTGCTCTAGGAGGCCAGGCGTGGAGTGGCAATGGGCAGTACTGTTTGATTTCTACGTGAAACATGTCAAAGCCCAAAGGGTAACAGTAGCAAAGGAGACTTTTAAAGGAAAAGGACACTTTCTTGCTTAAGAGTTGAAATGAATGTCACCCATAATCTCCCGTAAGAGCAATTTAAAGAGCCTTGAGCATTTTGACTCCTGCCTTGTGTGAAGCTATTGCTTGCTAATCCCCCCCCCATTCCCCTGGGGGAAATGTGAACATCTACCTGTTCCTCTGAGGTCATAATGACAAGCCAAAATTCAGTTCCACCGATCCATTTATTTGGAGCACTCACAGGGAGCACGGGGAAGAGGTTAAGGACGGGTGTATGCGTGAGTCCAAAGTACCCACGGTGGAAAGCTCATGCAGTGTGGGCTTTGGCTTCCCCATAGCTAGAGAGATGTAGTGGGTCTCCTCTCCCTTAGCCTTCCCAGCATGCACTGTGGTACCTTCTGGAGACTCTGAGAGCACATGTAATTAGGGTGGAATTTCATCAAAATGATGGGGAAGACTGTCTGGAAGCTGAAGTGAGGATCCAATGACTCCACCCACGTGCTCCTTCTGGGAGGAATGTCAACATTCCTCCTCACGCCAATAGTCATGACAGACTCTAAAGTAGACACAGCTGATCTCAGGATGATGATGGCAGGGTGGCTCAGTCTACAGCAGGCATCTTGTGGGAGCTTCCTGGGCTGTCTTTGGCTTTAGAGTGGGACACTTCAGGGGTTGATGCAGAGAGACCAACAGTGTTTCTTTGAAACAGTGTCAGAATCAGAATCAGTGTCCTTAGTTAACCCAGACGGCAATAACTGAGCCATCACTGGGTATAAACAACCTGACAGTAGGAACCAGGTCCTAGCAGCTCACTTCCTTAGGACTCATCATGGTGCCTGACACACAGTGGGTGTGTTGAAAAAGCTTTTTACTAAATTTTAAATGTCAGCTAGGATGCTGTAGTTACACAAATAGGCTTGAGCAGAACAGGAAGTCAAATGCCATGTAAACAATCACGTGTGTGATTGTAAACAGAATATCTTGACAATAAATCTGAAGGGATGAGTGGAGTTATCAATGACTAAATGGGCACAGGAATACCCTCTGACCTTTACCTAGGTTCACTCTTAGATTCTTATTTGAACACACACACACACACACACACACACACACACACTTATTTTGCTCCAAAGAGCAAATCTAAACAAATCAGAGAGCATTTGTAAACAAGCCCAGTTCCCCCATATCATAATAGCCTTTCTTCTCCACTACCTCTAGTTAGTGGTGGGCTAGAAGGGAGGTTAAAGTATTTCAGAATCATTATTAAAAGTAGGCTTTGAAAAAATTAAAGTTACACAAATCCCTCCACCCATTGTCCCTCCCCTCTCCTCAGATCAGGGGGAGCCCCCTTTGGGTATCACCAAATCCTGGGACATCTAGTCCTAGCAGGACTAGGCACATCCTCTTGTACAGAGGCCCCAGCAGGCAGTCCGGGGAGGGGAGGGGATCTCATGTCAGGGAACAGAGACTGAGGCCGCTCTGGATCCACTTGTCAGGGAGCCCGCATGAAGACCAACCTGGACTATAAATGGGGGCTTAGGTCCAGTTTCTGCATGGTAACCCAAATCTTTCAAAAATTGAAACAAGTACTCAAGAAACGTGTGTGCTACAAAGTACACAGGCTGTCATCCTATTGAAAGTTCTTGGTTTAAGTCTCTGAGTGTAGTGGCGTATGCCTGTAACTTCAGCACTTGGGCGACTGAAGCAGGAGGATTGCAAGATGGAGGCAACCCTGGGCTACAGAGCAAGATGTTGTCTCAAATAAAAGAGAAAGTGTCACCATCTAATTTGCTGTTACAGTAATCTCTGGTGGTCACAGCAGTGACTTTTCTAAAAGTACTGGCGATTGGCCTGCTGGAAATGAGCTTGTTTTCAGCAGCATTAGCCTTACCTGCACAGCTTAGCTGTGAGTGAACTAGAAGCACTGCGGCCCAACTATGGCTTTATTTCAATGCAGTGATTAAATTTAATTAGAGGAAGACAAATACTTCCTTGTCTGGAAATTACATCTTTCTTTAAATGTCACCCTGTTCTGTCTCAGAGTTTGGAGAACTATGTGTTAAGAGCATACTCGAGCTGTGTAGAAAGCCGTCCTTTAGTGGAGTTTTCCCGATTTTGGTTTTTAAGCCACAATTTATCATAGAGATCCAGAGGGCTTTGTTTAGCATCAATTGATCGACTGATTAAAATAATATGTGGTATTTATGTAGAATTTACTGTGCTTTCCGTTTCATCCGTAGAAGACTTTCCTCATTTAGCTCCCAGCGTCACAATCTATCTCCCCCGATGGTGTCATGATCCTTCCCAAGTCTCAGGGGTAGCTACTTGAATGACATTTATTTCTCTGGAGTGGCTTAGCTTGCAAATGGCTGGAGAACACAGGATTAAGAAAAGGGTTCCCACTGTTTGGATTTCATGCAGAATCACAACAGCACCCTTAAAAGTAATTTTTTCCTCTTCATTAAAACACTCCCAACTTCCTGATACCTCTACCATCTGACTTTGTCCTGTTCTTTGTCTTAAGATGCCCACTGTTGCAGAATCATGGGGTGCTCTGTGTAGAAGTTTGATATTCCCGAGTAGACACTTTCAGAAAGATTCTGTGTGCAACGTTGAAGGCAGTTGGACCTAACGAACTCCCCTTGCCCTAACAAGCCTGCTGAACTCTTACTGTTCTCTTTGCCTCTTCCCTACTTTCCCTGTACAAGCAAGACTGTAGAAATTATTGCTCATTGCTCATTCGATTTTACCTGTGAGCCTTGACCAGGAGCTTTGGTCACGAATCCTACTGAGATGCCCTATTTCCCAGGTGTCTGTAATAAGCTCTGCTCTGTTGTAGGATGGCAGACTGAAGCAAATGGATTCTCCAATGATGTATACGGCAAGCACCTGGAGCTGGATTTGTTTTATTGAGTTATCCATGCTGTCTGGCATAAGAAGTGTTGAAATACTTACTGCTTCTCTGCCTGTTTTTATTAGTTTGAAATTTAGATCTTTTTATTGGTGGTGGTGATTGGAGCAGGTTTTAAATATAATATGCAATTATCTTTCTGTCATGTTCACTTGGTTTAATTGCCCATTCTATATCATAATGGCCTAAGTCAGCAGAAGACGATGTCCCTTTGCCATAGAGAGCTAAGGTCTCTTCCATACCCTTTTAAAGTATTCAAGGTAATTCCAGGCAACATTGAAACCACTTTGGAAACATACCCATCCCTATCCCCTCAAAACTGCATAACAACCTAGCATTTTTCTGCAGGCCCAGATAGAATTTGATTCAATCCTTCGTTTTTGTCTTTGTCGATTACACTGTATAATTTCGGTTGCCGATGCATCCCCATCTTTTAAATACATTCACTGTTCACTGTCTGCAAATTTCCAAACTCAAAGAAGTTTGTGCTTTCCAGGGGCACTGTATTTGGAGTTTTGCAAAGACAAAGAATAGACTTGTATTTATTATCTGTATCTAGAGGATAGAATAATGAGAGGCCGTTTGGATTAAACACATCCAACTAATCCAGCCCGTATGGGGTCATTCCTTCATCTATAGACAGTTGTAGATCCACCTGTATAACAATTTTAAACTAAGTTTTAGATTTGAAATTAATTCTTCGATTTACTTATTTCATCCCACGTGTATGACTGTTTGCTTGCGTATGTGCATGTCCTGGGAGGTCAGAAGAGGGCATCAGGTGCCCTAGAACTGGGGGTACACATGGAATGTTTTTGAGCTACCATGTGAGTGCTGAAAACTGAACTCGGGTCCTCCTCTAGGGCAACACACACTCTTAATCACTGAGCCATCTCTGTAGGCTCCTAAGTTAGAGTTTGAGGCTGTATATTGGTATGGGGTTTGAGCTAATTTCAAACAGTTTCTTGATCCTTTAAAATAATCGATGCTGGGAAGCATTTCCTAGAAAGTCTAATTCATCTGTAGCAGAGGGACTGAATCTGTGTACTTAAAAATTAATCTTTATTTATTTCTGTGTGTGCATGTGCCTGACAGGGCATGTGTATGGAGCTGAGGACAACTATTGGAGCTGCTTCTCTACCTACCACAAGGGTCTCTGACATCAGAGCCAACTAGTTGATTGGCATTGGGTACCATTACCCTTTGAGCCATTTCATCAGCCCCAACATGTGTGTTTTAAGCTTCCTAGGGAAGTTTATACAGAATTGTAGTTTGGAGTTGTACTAGCTTTTTTTTTTTTTTTTTTTTTTTTTGTCTCAACAAAGTAGAGTCACTTAAGAAGAAGGAACCTTAATTGAGGAATTGCCTCCAGCAGATTAGACTGTGGACATTCTCGGGGGAATTTTCTTGAACAACGATTGATGCAGGAAGGCTCAGTCCACTGTAGGCAGTGCCACTGCTGAGTAAGTGGTCCAGGATTGTACAAAAAAGCAGGCTGAGCAAGCCATGAAGAAGCAAGCTGTGGTGGCCTGAGCTGCCCCACGTTCGGGGGTCACCCTATATCTACCCGAGCTGCTGCTTCAATCTGTGGGTCAGGGTCTAGCAAGAGAGAGAGTGGGGACAGAGAGATGTAAAGAATGGAGATAAGACAGAGTCTGGTCTATTCTCTCTCTCCTCGAGTCTCTCCTCGAGTCTCTCCTCGAGTCTCTCCTCGAGTCTCTCCTTTATTGAAAGGAAATCATGGGTGTGTATATATAAGCACAAGCAGGGGAATATAGCTGAAGACACTTTACCACGTGCACCCTGCAGCTGGGGGTAATAAACAACCAAACAAGATATGTAAGAAAAGCAAGATAATTATCAGAGTGTGCTCAGCTGTTGTAGGCTGCTGAAAACAAGTCTCTTGTCAGGATATATGGCTCGAGATGGCTGCAAAGATGATAGCTGCTTTCTGCTCAGAGTTGGCTCCCAACAGGTCCCCCCTTTTTAAATTTGTTTTCAAAAGGGAAGGCTGGGAAAACTTACAGAAACCGTGCCTGTCTTAGGTTAGAACAAAGGACCCCAGCCTCCTTTTCCCATCTCTGGATACTCAACAGCCGTTGGTTGAGCTCCTGTCTTAGGATGGTGAGGCCTCCCAGTTTGGGGCAAGGGTCTTGAAGTGTTCTCTTACCTGTCATTGACTATCCGGCTTAACATGTAAGTTAGGGGTAAATCCTCGTCAGTCTTGATGACAGAGATTTTAGAGTTTCCTATTTCCAGCCTGTAATAACGGACCTGTATGGGTTTCATTTGAATAGCGTCTATCTGTTGTACAAAAGCCATCAGTTTGTTGAATAGCGTGAACCCGAGAGACAAGAGACTTAGCAATGCCTGAATGGTTAGTGCAAAAGCAACATTCTTTTTAGGGTAGCACACAACTCCCTCTTTTGGAGGAGTAAAAAGTATAAGCCTCTTCTATTCTGTAGCACTATTTCAGCTAAGAAGGATAATGAATTTTACAGATGCATGATAGCAGATTCCATTCTTTCTAAATATAAATCTATAGAAGTACAGAACTGATCATAGCTTTGATCTTAACAAAACAAATAAAGAAAATCCCCATTCCTGCCCCAGTCAATCCTAAACCCAAAAAACAACTATAGTAATTGTGGTAATGGGTTTTCTCCTGAGTCTAAACAATGTACCCCACTAAATCATAAATCAGGGAACCAAAAGTCCAATAGAGCCACCCTGGAGGTGTGGGTGGTGATGACTTCTTCCACACTGAGAACTTCCCAAGTCTGGTATGCTGGTTGATCCACTCCTGTTTGAAGACAATTGTGAAGCATCTTCACGTTTCCTGTAAAGAAAAAAATACGCTTCTCAGTGAGTTTCTCCTCCCTGGATTTGTTATTGTCTATTTGTTTGATCAGTCTCTCTGGCAGCCAGTGTGTGGCATCTGCCATTTGGGAATATATGCAGACAGAACCTCTTCCCCAGATAAGCACTGGATCTGGCCCATTCCAGGTTCCAGTTAATGGGTCTTTCCAGAGGATTGTTGCAAAATTCTTTTTGGTATCAGGATGCCAGAATCTGTCTGCAGCAGATTTTCCTACAGAATCCTAAGTTAAAAAATTTAAAATTTCTGGGGATCCCTTGCTAGGGTACTATTCCCCCTTTTTAATTTTTAAATTTGTTTTTCACTAGCAACTGAGCAGCCTGTAATTTTTCGGTGGTTAGAGACCACTGATCCACCCAGATGGGCAAGTCCCCCTTCCAGGTGATGGGATCGGCACAACACCCTAGGGGTGCAGCTGAATCAATAGCCCCCATCAAAAATACCGCAAGCCTCTTCTTCCAGAGTTACCATGGACCTCAATAGGACGAGTAATCCCATTTTCACTTTTTCCTAATCCTTTCCCTGGAGAGAATCCAGAGTTTATCATTTGAGCCGTGATTACTTCATTAGGGCTGCATATAATCAATCCCAACTGGGATAATAGATCTCTGCCCCAGAGATTAATGAAGGCCCGGGATGACATAGGGTTGTATATTCCCTGTATTCCCTTCTTTATCTTTCCATGTCAGCACCTTAGAGCTTTGCTGTGGATTTTGGCTTTGGCCAATACCCCTTAAATTAGTTGAAGTTGGGGTCAGAGGCCAGGTGGCAGGCCAATTGCTTTGTTTGATAATCGTCACATCAGCTCCTGTATCAACTAAACCTTTGAATGCCTTTCCATTGAGCAATATTGTCATCATAGGATTTTGTTTAACTATAGGCTGTACCCAGTATGCATCAGAGGAACCAAAGCCTTGATCCCCTCTCTTAGGACTCTTATATTTGTGATTAGTAGGGATCAATGGAAGTAACAATAGTTGAGCTACCCTTCTTCCTGTAGGAATAGTGACTATATTCTGTATTGCCTTGGCCATTACCTTAATCTCACCTTGATAATCACTGTCTATAACTCCAGGAAAAATTTGTAGTCCCTGCATAGTGGCACTGCTTCTTCCCACTATCAGGCCAAATACATTTGGATAGAGTGGTCTAAACACTCCAGTGAGTAAGGCCTGAGGTCCCATTTCTGGGGTTAATACTGTGTGGGTGGCAGAAATGAGGTCTAGTCCTGGGCTTCCTGGGGTTGCTTGACTAAGTTCTGAAAGGGGTTGCTGTTTGCTGGTATGATACTGACTGCCCCATAAGCCTGTTTTGGCTTGTGTTGGCTTGGGGCCTGGGGCTGGCCCCTGTTCCTGTTTCCCTGATTATGTGAAAAGATGGTTCCTTGTGCACCTGCCGTGGTCCTACATTCATTAGCTCAATGTCTTCCATATTTGCAACGTGGGCATAGGCCAGGCTGTTTTCTAGGCTGTCTCTGGGTTAACTCATTTTCTGCTTTGCAATATTTTGCAAAGTGTCCAGTCTTGCCACACTCAGAACAGGCCCTTTTGTCTCTACTTGCCAGAAAATCTCTTACCAATTGTCCTTGCATGGTGGCTGCTATAGCTAAGCCTTGTTGATAGGAGGGCCCTATATCAGAACAGAGTCTGATATATCCAGTAAGGTCTGCCTCTTTCCTATAGGGTCTAATGGCCACTTGGAAGGCAGGATTGGCATTTTCATATGCAAGTTGTTTTACATAATGTACACCTGCCTCTGCATTACCAAAAACCCTTCCTGCTGTTGTCATTAATCGATGAACAAAATCAGAAAATCTTTTGTCAGGCCCTTGTCTGACTGAGGTCAAAGATGCACCAGGGTCTCCCTTTACCAGGAATTTGCACCAAGCCTTCATGGCCGCATTTTGAATTTGAGCGAATAAACCTGGGTCATATTGCATCTGGTTATCATTAGAAGCAAGTTGCCCTTCTCCTACTAAGACTTCAAAGGACCAACCATTACCTGCCTGAATGTTTCTCCTAGCTGTCTCTTTACAATTTTCATGATATTCTGATTTCCAAATAAGATGGTCACCACCTCTAAGAACTGCTCTCACTAGAGTATCCCAATCACCAGGAGTCAGCCACTCCTCTGCAACAGATTCTAAGATTGCAAGAGTAAAGGGAGCACCGTATTGTGCCACCGAATTTTTAAATTCTTTAATAATTTGAAAATTAAACCCTGTGTGATGTCTCCACGAAACCCCTTGAGCGTCTCTAGTCTCTGATACAGGGAAAACCTCAGCCTCTCCCTCCTTTGGCTGATCTGTGGCTGAACTAAAACCAGAGGACAGGGGCTGCCTTTGGACTCTGGGTTGAGGAACTCGAGGACCTGAGGAATTTTCCTTGCCCTCTCGAGACCTCTTCCCCGTCTTTAATTTTTGTAGCTGATTAATTAAGTCCTGATACTCTTCCTCTAATTCTCTTTGTTGTTTAAGAAAAGAAATTTTGTCCTGCAACTCTTTCTGTGATCTTCAACCACCATCTCCATAGCAGGAGCATCTGGAGGTGGAGGAGCATAGGAGGGGGCCTTTGGGAAGAGGGCCATTCAGGGTCGTAATATTTGGCTGCCTCTTCCTCTAGGTCAGCACAATCCGGCTCTGACAAATCAATTACTTCAACCTTTGGTCGTATTTTGGATTCTATGCTTTTCTTTTTCTTTTGAACATGAAAGACAGCATTTAAACAGCAAAACAGAAGCAAACAATTAACACATGTAAGCAGCAAAGAACAAAACAAAAACAGAGTTGAATTCTGGCTAATTTATTTCTTGCCTCATTATTGTCACTCTGACCTACTGGTCTCTGCACGGCAGGTTCCCACGGCAATCACCTCTGTTTCACTTCTGAATTTTCAGTCAACCCTTCTACTGGTAATGTACCTCACTGGATCTCTCATTCTTGCTGACCCGTATTGGGCGCCAGTTTGTAGCAGCCCAAGCTGTCCCATGTTCGGGGGTCACCCTATATCTGCCCGAGCTGCTGCTTCAATCAGTGGGTCAGGGTCTAGCAAGAGAGAGAGTGGGGACAGAGAGATGTGAAGAATGGAGATGAGACAGAGTCTGATCTATTCTCTCCTCAAGTTTCGCCTTGAGTCTTGCCTTTATTGAAAGGAAATCATGGGTATATATAAGCACAAGCAGGGGAATACAGCTGAAGACACTTTACCACCTGCACCCTGCAGCTGGGGGCAATAAACAACCAAACAAGATATGTAAGAAAAGCAAGATAATTATCAGAGTGTGCTCAGCTGTTGTAGGCTGTTGAAAACAAGTCTCTTGTCAGGGTATATGGCTCGAGATGGCTGCAAAGATGATAGCTGCTTTCTGCTCAGAGTCGGCTTCCAACAGCAAGCCACTAAGCAGCATCCCTCCATCGGTTTCTGCTTCAACTCTTGCCTGGTTTCTTTAAATAATGATAATGAACCATAAACATTAAGGCAAAATAATCCTCTGCCTCCCTAGGTTGCTTTTGATAATAGAGTTCATCCCAGCAACAGAAAAATAAATAAAGCAATATCTAAACTTCTCACTGCCGGTTTCCCAGCTTGAAGAAGAATTTAGTTTTGCTACTAAAACAATGATCAATCCTATCAGCACCCATTAAAGCAGTGGCTCTCCGCCTTCGTAATGCTGCAAGCCTTTAATACAGTTCCTCATGTCGTGGTGAACCCCCAACCACACCATACAATTGTTTTCATTGGTATTTCATAACTAATCTTGCTGTTGTTATGAATCGTAATGTAAATATCTATGTTGTCTGGTAGTCTTTGGGGGTCGAGAGCCACAGGTTGAGAACCTCTACATTAAAGCAAAGCCTTCTCTGATGCAATTCTTGTTTTCTTTGCCTGTGTCTCAGGATATGTTATGCACTGTGGTCTTTTCTTTCTTCCAAGCCTTTGTTTATAATCTCCCATCCAAGGATTAATGAGGTACAACTCTGCTTACCTTTGGAGATAGGTGAAATTATGCATGGTATGATGACAATGCCTTTGCTTGTTTTTTCCTGTATCACTTTGGATGTGCCCTTTCCTTTGTCTGAAAGGTTCTTCTTTCCTCTCCTTTCCAAGTAAAACCCAATGGTTTACAACTACTCAACTCCTCAAAATGTCATCTTCAGGCAGTGGTATATTCATAAGTAAAATGTTTTCTTGTGACTTCCCACTCCCTGCAAAGAACCTGATATTACTGTATCTATTTTCTGGTTCACTGGTAATGTCTGATCTTTAAGGTCTCCTGGCCAAATTCTTGACAAACTTGGCTAATCATCAAAATACTGAGGAGAGATTCAAACAATTGGGGATGCTCAGCTCTCTTCTATGGAGGTTTGGGAGGGTTAAGACAGGGTTGTGAAACCATAAGGGGCTCCCTGAACAGAGTGGTGACCAATGTGAGGGGTTGGAGAGATGGTTCAATGGTTAAAAAGATGTACTGCTCTTACAGAGGACACAAGTTCATTTCATTCCCCTAACTCATGTTGATGGCTCCCAAGAACTTGTAGTGCCAGATGCAGGAGCTCCAATGCTCTCTTCTGGACTTCAGAGGCACTACACACAAGTTCTCGCTCTCTCTCTCTCCCTCTCCCTCTCCCTCTCCCTCTCCCTCTCACACACATAAAAATAAATAAAACTTTAAAAAATTGTCTATTATATAGTTAGCATCTGCTAAAGCAGTTTAAGATGACTTCTGATCAAAAGAGAGTAAGTAGCTGAAGTTAAACATTTAGTTTGAGTCAGTTATTATGGATTGTAAAAACAAACCAAAACATCATATTGGGCCCCACAAATATGTACCACACACACACACACACACACACACACACACACACCCCAATTATTTGTCAAATAACATTAAGATGAACAAGTTAGGGGTTAGATGTATGCTGTTTGCTGTGATCTTACTTAGAGGCTAACCTCAAGAGAGCAGCATGCTGAAGAGGGAGTTGTGGAGGGAGAGGAGTGATTCAGTGAGTCAACAGGCAGGGGCTTGAGCAACTGGAGCAGCATGTGTGGCTGACAGAGGACAGAGTGATTTGGGTAAGAGACAAGGCATGTGACACCAGATAACCCCCTTCCTTTATCCACCAATCTACTTGAAAATTTTGGCTGCCAAGTGGGGTTTTTATCCTTAATACCTCTTTTGCTTTCCCTTTCCCTCAGCAAAACAGTGTTTCTGGGCTGGGATATGGCTTTGTTGATGAACTGCTTGCTTTGTGTCTTAGGGTTTTACTGCTGTGAACAGACACCATGACCAAGATAAGTCTTATAAAGGACAACATTTCATTGGACTGGCTTACAGGTTCAGAGGTTCAGTCTATCATCATCAAGGTGGGAACATGGCAGCATCCAGGCAGGCATGGTGCAGGAGGAGCTAAGAGTTCTACATCTTCATCTGAAGGCTGCTAGTGGAAGACTAACTAACAGACAGCTAGGGTAAGGGTCTTAGAGCCCACACCCAGAGTGACACACCTACTCCAACAGGCCATGCCTTCTAATAGTGCCACTCCCTGGGCCAAATATATGCAAACCATCACACTATGAAAACACAAGATGTGACTTTGGACTCCCAGAATCCACCGAAAAGATTGTGGGGCAATGCTGGTCTGCAACCCTACAAAGGAGGCCAGATAGTCTAGCCAAATTGATGGACTGTAGGTTCAGTCAGAAACAGTATCTTAATAATCGAGGAGGAGAGTGACTGAGGAGAATACCATAAGCTGACCCCTTGCCTCTTGCAGGACACATAAATGCTTCCAATATTTTTATTTGGAAGAAAATAGTAGGCCTATATGAAAAAGATAACTGAGTTACTTTTTATAGAAAAAAAATGTCCCTTTACTCCGAAAACCCAAAAAGCCTAGGTAACACTTGGTGGCTTTGTTTTGTGAGGCTGTGGAACCTTAGAAGGTGGAACCTAGCTGGTGGCACTAGGTCTCTAGGATGTGCCCTTGAAGATCACACAGACAGCCCAAGTCCAGTCTCCCTTTCTCTCCTTCCTTCGCTGTGCAGTGAAGAACCTCGGCCAGACACTCCCACTGCTGTGAACTCCACAGTATTAGACTTAAGCCTGAAGCCATCAGTCAAAATAAATCTTCCCTCCATCCCTTTGGTTGTTTCTGCAAAATATTGTGGTTCCAGGGATATAAAAGTAACGAATACAGCATCTCATGGGACACTTGAGGTTTGGGGCAACAGCAGAGATGTGCAGAAGCACTGTGGGTATGTTCAGTTTGCCTAGGAGCATCAACATGGCTAGCAGAAAGGAGACAGCGAGGTATGACATGTGGCTGGTAAACTTGGCTTCACACAGCAAAGATGTCTCCTTATATCAGGAGCTGCACTTTCCGTACTCCGTGAGATGTTCAGTTTGTAAGAATCTGTTTAAAAGATGTCACCACACACAGCAGGCAAAAATATTCACCCAGGGAAGGAGTTGGTCATGTTTCACATTACAGACAATTTGGAGGACTGGGTTTCAGATTGCTAGACACGAGTGCAATGCTAATGTAATTGTTTGGAGGTAATTTGAAGAAAAATGAAGTGTGCTTGTCTTGGGAGTTCAAGGTCATGGAGCAGCCTTTATAAGATCGAGTTTGGGGAAGAAGCTCTCTTGAAAATTATAGTCTGAGCTTTGAGTTGCCACTCTAATACTGGGTCCTTCATTTTGGGTAAACTGTCAGCTCTCCAAAGGGAAAGTGTTTATACTGGAAAGTCTTCCTGTCCAACAGTTACTTGTTGCAGTTTCACACAAAGACACCTTATTTCTTAACACTATATGGTGCCGTGGCACAGAGCTCTGCAGACCTTTGGGGTTGAGAGTTGTGTTGGTCAGTTCTTCATTGTCAGCTAGCTGTAACCTAGATTTGCCAGAGAAGAGAGCCTCGCTGAGAACTTGTTTAGATAAGGTCTGTGGGAGCGTCTTCAGGGCATGCCTGGATTGTTAGTTGATGCCAGAACACCCAGTGCACTGTAGGTGGAGTCTCTGGATGTCAGCTCCTGAATTGCACAAGACAGGAGAAGACTATACCAGAACAGAAGCAAGCAGATAGCATGGGTATCTTTGTTTTCCTCTGCTCTTAACTACAGATAAAATGTGACCTGCAGTTTGAGTCCCTTGGTGATGGACTATCTCCTGAAATTTTGAGACAAATCAAATCTTCCTATTCTAAGTTGCTTTGGGTTCAGGGTGTTTTATCATAGCAGCAGACATGAAGCAAAGATTGGCGAACGAGCATTCAGCAATAATGGTATCTAGTGGTGTGATATTAAAACACAAAAATTTCCCCCAATGCTGTCTTCATGGTAACATAACCTGGCTTCTTTCAGGCCAGTGTCAGCAGCACCATCACCCAGCAGCTGAGTCTTGTCGGCCTATGGTTAACAGGTGAAGACTGTTGCTGTTAACCAGCTTTTGGTGATTATGATAAAATGCCCGAGAGAATCAACCCACAGGATGAAGGGTTTATTTTGGCTCATGTTTGTAGTCTATGGTTGCTTGGCTGTGTATTTTCTGGGCTGGAAGTGAGGAAGCACACTGCAGCAAAGAGGTAGGATATTTAAAGTCCAAACTATAACCTAGGCAGGACTGTAAAAAAAAGACATGACCGAGTTTAGATTAAAATCTCAAGAAGTACGGAGACTTAAGCTCAGCGATCAGTCATGTGACCCTACATAACCTGCTCAGCCATTCCAAGCAAGTTCTCTACCCTATATGATGTGTGTATCATGATACCCCTAGCCATGCTTGTGAAGCAGGGGCCTAGTGCTATGTGATAGACAGGAAGTAGTGATGGGTAGCTTTGTTGCTTCAGGGTGATCCAGAGTGAGGCTCCAGCTAAGCCTGGTCTGGAGTCAGCTGTTAAATGGCCTATAACAGAGAGTCCCACCATCTCTGATTGCCGTGTTCCATAAGGGAGAGAGATGAAGGGAAGCTGGTGGAAGAAGTCAGGTGTTTCTTCTAGTCCAGTGGAAATAAGAATAGGGGAAGGACAGCTGCTGTTTGGGAGGCATTGTCTGTGCAGTTTGCCTAGGTAGAGGCCCCTGAGCAGTGATAGAGGGAGTGAGGGAAAGTGAGGAGGTGGCCCTTGTCCTCTGGCCGACACTCTACAGCATGGGCTTTGGTTTCTTCCACATGGTCTGAGTGTTCAGTGTAAAGTACAGCTTTGCAGAGCTGTTTGGCAATATTGAGGGTGCCTATTTGCAGACAATGTCCTTTGGTTGGTCCTTACCAGGGCACAGATTATCAGCAAGGTATGTACTCTGTCCCTGCATCCACTGGGAGTGCAACTGAGGCATGACTATGTGACAAGCTTTCCTCAGATCTGATTGAAACTTCTGACATTCATGGCAGGTACTTTTCAGACAACTAACCCAAAACAGTGCTAGAGTGCTTGGCTAGCTTATGGCTCCTAAGTTATTTCAAGAACACTCTTTCTTTCCTCCTGTCTTCCCTGCCATTGCATGTAGGTTCTGTCCTTGGCACCCAGGTCATAGATGGGTACAGGATCATGTCGAAGAAAGCACTTCCTGAAATTACTAAAGAAATACCTTTTAACTCTCCGTGTTCAGAGGTAGATACTCTACTTTGCTAGAGCCTAAACCAGTCTGGCAAGGACTGGTGGACATCAATTCAGGATTCACCTTCTTAATGCTGGGGAGGAGGAAGTCACTCTAAGCATGTGCCCAGATGGAGTGTGACTTGCGAGCAGTTGGGACTTTGCCAGTAATAGCTTTGAGGCAAGGATGGCTGTCAGATTATATATGGCAGACTAGGTGGCGCTGTGCTGAAACAAGTAAACCCTGCTACCCCAGTGGCTTAGCACAGGTTTTTTCCACACACAGAGAGGCTGGGGAGTTCTGAGTGGAGTCTCTTACCCATCTGGGAACTAGGCTCTGGCTTCTCTGTGTCTGCATCTTGTGAGAGTCCCAGGTCTCCATGTGACCTGTCACATCTCCATGTGACCTCCCAGGTTTCCATAGCAATGGGAGGCTATTTAGTTTATTTTTTAAAAAAATGCTTTACTTTTACATTTTAAAGGTTGTGTCTGACAGTGTGTCTATGTGTGTGCTATGTCCCATGGAGGACAGGAGAGGGCATAGCGTCCACTGGAGCTGGGGTGGTCAGAGGTTATGACCTGGGTGCTGAGAACAGAACTTGGGTCTCCTGCAAGAGCAGGATTTGCTCTTTACTGAACTATCTTTCTAGCCAGGAACCATTTATTGTAACTGCCTCAGACCAGGAGTGATCCAATTCACATTTGTCATTGTGCATTCATTAGACATAGTCCAACGACCCAACACAACTGTGTGGTTTTAGAGGCCACTTGAGAATCTCTTGAACATTAACTGTTTTTCCATAGCAGTCAATCAAGAAACAGAGTCAGAAAAATAAATGCAAGCTGAATCTAGAGGAAGTAAAGGGTACTGGGGGCGCACATGCTGTCTGCGTGGCCTTTGCTTCTGGTCTTGCTGGACTCTCGTTATCTGTGTATGGAGACAGACACGCTGAGTATTATGGAGATTCCTGTTTATAGCTTACAACCTAGTAAAGAGCCTCTGAGCAGCCCAGAGACAGGGAAGATGTGAATGTTTGGTGTAGTTTCCAAGCTGTTGGATGCCCCCAAACTCCAGTTATTACTCAGTTGCATGTCTACATCCCAACACAGCAATAAGTGATTATACTTACATTTGGAGAGAAGATTGACTCTACAGACTTACCTGGTTTCTTCAGGCTTTGGCTCGATAGCTCTGAAGACCCTTTGGTCTCCATGAGATTAGTCACTTCCCTCTGAGTCCTCGGATTATCTTCATAGTGTCATTGCAATGACTCATCTGAGTTTCCAGATGGTGGGTCAAGTTTACTGATTGATGCAGGCATGTTTGGATCTCCCTGGGACTGTAGGTTGAATTTGGGATCCAGAGCTTTGGTTTGGATATGAATATCTTGTCAGTACAAAAATATAAGCTTTCCTGAAGCAAGGCATATGATTTGCCATCTCCATGTGGCTTGTGGCCTAGAGCAGTCCCAGGTGCTAGGACTATCATAGCCCCATAAACCTGATTTGATGAGAGACATGTAGGCTGTCTCATCTCTGGGCACAGAACACAGTCAATTTCTAGAAAACTGTATAGCCGATGTCAGTATGTGGGTTCTGTATGTCATGGTGTTTTTTTTGGGCAAATCAAATGCCATTGGAAGCATCTCTCCCCTGGGCTGGCCCCTCTGGGGTCTAGTGTACAGGTGTTCACTAACTAACTTTAAAACAATTCACTCTGTATCTGAAGGCTATAGGGTGATGATACCAACCATCATCAGTGGCTAGTTCCCACACAGCCAGCCTGTTACTTTTCTGTCGGTGTTATTAAATACCACAACTAAAAGCAATGTAAGGAGGAAAGTTGGTTTGGCTTATCTCTGTGCTAGAGAGCTATAGTCCATAATCAAGGTGAGTGTATAGCACATGGCAGATAAGAGGTGGGGTTGTCTGCACATAGGAAAGAAAGAGAGAGAAGAAGAGAGAGAGAGAGAGAGGGAGGGACAGAGAGGCAGAGAGGGAAGGAGGAAGGGAGAGAGAATGCAATAAGTATGGCCAGATTATAAATCTCTAAAGTCCGTCTCCAGTAACATCTCTCCAGCAAGAATGCACCTCCTAAGGGTTCCATAGCTGCCCCAAACAGCATCACCGTCTGGTGACCAAGGGTTCAAATACACAAGCTTATGGGGGACATTTCTCATTCAGCTACACTATACACACTATATGAGGAGACGTTGTACAAGTGCATGCTATTAAAGCATGAGGATCTGAGTTTGGTCCCAAGAACCCACCTGAAAAGCTGGTTGTAGTGGCCTGTGCCTGTAACCCCAGTTCTGGGGAAGTGGAGGCAGGAGGATCCCTCACTGACACTCACTGGCTACCTACACTAGACAAGTCATTGCGCTCCAAGGTCAGTGAAAGAACCTGTCTCAAAAGATAAGCTGAAACTAGACACTGACCTCTGGTCACCACATGTGCACACAGGAATAGACACACACACCCACACACAGACAGACAGACATAGACACACACCCACACCCACCCACACACACAGGCATAGACACACACACGGATGCTCAGCAAACATACAGACACATTCATACAGATACACATACATACAGAGACACATA
>NW_021604568.1:14392837-14402997 GCF_004785775.1 Grammomys surdaster | reverse complement strand
CACACAGATGCTCAGCACACATACAGACACATTCATACAGATACACACACACACACACATACATACATAGAAACATAGACACACACAGAGACATAGAGGCACACACAGACATAAACACACACAGACATAGACACATACACACACATGCACGCAGATACACACAGATACACACACACTCTGAGGGAATGGATCAGGATAAAGTGGACAGGA
Organism: Grammomys surdaster; assembly: GCF_004785775.1. Classification (NCBI taxonomy): domain Eukaryota; kingdom Metazoa; phylum Chordata; class Mammalia; order Rodentia; family Muridae; genus Grammomys; species Grammomys surdaster. The sequence continues at coordinate 14,402,787 of NW_021604568.1, read as the reverse complement.
ATCAAGGTTCCTTTTGTAAATATAACAGAATCCTGGTCAGGAAGATGCAGCTTTACTTTTGAATTGTAAAGTGACATCAGGGGCCCTGGAATTCACCTTTCTGCCAAGCACTGACCCTAGGCTGAGTGAGAAATTGCTTCCTACACAGATAGGGATATTCAAACATTCAAATGCACTTGGCGTATGCCACACACATTACTTTCTAAATGAGATGAATTCAGAATAACTGTGTGGGTTTTCTCAATCCAACAACACAAAAAGAGTTATCGCCTACAAATGGGACTCTGAAACATGTTTCGTTAATAAGAATATTCACAATGCTTAAGGTTAAGGATCACATTATCACAAGGACACATAAGACATAGCTTCCAGCCTGAGACATAGCACCTGGCCCTGCCTAATAACCTGGGCACAACCCAAACTGCTGGTGTGAAGTGACAACTATGTGATCAGAGACATAGTGGGTGGATGAGTGGTGGATTTAACCAAGGCTCAGATGCCAGGCCCCTTGATTCTGCTGGTTCTCCATTTGTGCGGTAGCTCTGCTATTTCCTCCAGATAGCAGATGGGACTTTGCCCGAGTAGGCCCTTTGCAAGAGTGGCAGACATCCAGAGAGAATTTTACAGCAAGCCCATAAAATCTTCTGATTTGGTTTGATGATGGTACCAGCAGCCGTAACTAACACAAGAATAATGTGAATAACAAGAAGCTTGACATTTATGGAGCCTTAGAAAATGAGATGGTGACTGTGTCAAGCTGGCCAGTCTGTCTGCAGGGGCTGACTATGCAAATCAAGAGGAGAGGGAGCTTCTTATGTGCAGGGACAAAGGACAGGTGGAGAAACAGCGAAAACAGCTTTGTGCTGGAAAAACTTCAGGACCCGTGAATCCCATGTTTCTCTGACAGTCGCTGACTGTAGGCTCACCTTGGGACCTCTCCTTCTTCCATTCTTCTTATTTTAATCACTTAGATAGATGTAATATAACATATAACGGCTATTATATTACATATTATAACATAATATATAATTATATGTATTATTTTTATAATTATATAATGTATTATATAATTACATATGTTATATGATTAGACAAAGGTATCTCCTTGAGACTCCAGTGACATTAAGCACAGAGCAAACTTATTCTGGTCTGCATCATTGCCAAAATGTAATGCTAGAAATTCGGGAAATATTGTATGTTATATCATTATTATATATAGGAAATATATAATCATATACTGTATTACAATTTCACACACAAATACAAAATATTAGTTGTATGGCCCCATTATCCTCTCATATTTCCCTCACAGTAAACCCCTTCTTCGCAAAAGTTCATTTTCCTACTTTAACCTCTTCTGTGCTCTGGTGCGTTAAACGAGAGTGCTCGTATCAGCATGGGTATAAAGCTTCCTTACTGGAGGATGGGAGGCTTACCAGAGACTACAGCACTGAAGGCCATGACTCTGTCTCCTGGTAACCGACTGCTCCTCAGGAAGGGTCATACACGTTAGTAGGCTTGCCTCCTGAAGGTCTCATGCAGGTGACCACTGCTGCTGGGTGCTCATGGGTCCAGCAGTCACGTCATGTCCAGAAGACAGCACTTCACGGCACTCGCATTCTGTAGCCCTTACATTTTTTCTGCCCTCCTCTTTGGTTCCCTACGTTCCATGAGTAGTGGACTGTGTAATGCAGATGTCTTGTTTCAGGGTGAGCACGCACTCAATGGTCACCTTTTCTTGGCACTTGAACCAGTGGTAAGCCTCTGCAATAACTCTCATCCAGTACAAATGGAGTTGTCTCTGATCAGAGCTGAGAACAGTCTATTGTTGGCTCTCTGACCAACTCTCTACTGTTCCTTACCCTTTACTGGGAGCTCCTCTGCCCTCCCTCCACTGCCTGGATGCTTCTTTGTCTTTGTTTTTGTTTGTTTTGAGTCAGAGTCTTACTATGTATCCCAGGGTGGCTGTGACTTGTGACAATTCTTTTGCTTCTGCCTTCCAAGCAGTAATATTGTGTGTGCAGCCACACCTGGCTTACACTGTGGATTTCTTAAATATAATGCCTAGATCTAATCAGAATTTCAGGAAGGGAGAGTGAATACCCGAAGTGTTTTAACACCTCCCAGGACTGTCTCCTCACTAGAGGTGTTAAAAATCTATGGAAAGCTTGTTAAGAAAGATGGAGCCTCCCTCCACCCACCCCCAAGGAGTATCTGACTTGATGGAGCTGTGCAGTACCTGTGAATATGTGTATACGGGTTTCTAGTTGATGCTGTTCATGAGAGGCTCTGCTCTAAGCTCCTAGGCTTAGAATCTCTCTCCGTGGAGAGTGGGGGCCCACAGTTCTTTCCTTCCACTGTGCCTATTCAAACTCAAAGATACGTTAGCAGTGAATTTCCCTCGATAGTCTACAACCAAGTTCATGGCAGAACAAATGGATTGAGCCAGGATCCTCATTGCTTAGCATAGGGAGATGGCCATGATCATTTTCCTATATGAACCTCATTTGTTAGAGTTGAATAAATTCATATCACCCAGTTATGCAGTAAAGAACTGTGTACCTACTGTGGAGGGACAGATGTCATTTGTCCATGGGTGTTTCCTGTCCTTTCAGATTGTATGGACATGCTGGCTCATGTGGAATGAGATATTGATACAGTGTAGCGATCACCGTGCATGTTGGTTTCTGTACATCTGGATGTGTCCGGCTAGAGCCAGGTGAGATTTGCCCCCTTGGGGAGGAATAGAGACCACTGACACTTTCCGTATGAAATGTCAGTGAAGAAGAAGTGACCTCTTAAATGGCCACTCTCAAGGTGAGTCATTTCAAAGGTTTGGGAGTGAGTAGGTGCTGAGTTTAGGGGACAAGATTCAGAGATGTTGGCAGATGGCCCTGATGAAAGTCAAGGGTCTCTCATTGGGATGAAATTTCTCAGAATGCTAGCAGAGGGCTGGTAAGAGCCAATTCCCTAGAAATGGTGTACAAAGACAGGGGTTGAGGTAGGTGCATGTAACAAGTTTCTATGTTTATACAAGACAGAGAGACTCTGTTATTTCAACAAGGGCTTTAAGGGGGTCATCTAGTGTTCTCAGAAAGTGTGTATGTAAGGACCTCTTAACCTGAAAGCTGTTTTGCTTCACAGGCAAGCTGGAAGCTACAGACACTAGCATAGCACATATCACCTTTGGAAAAAGGTGTTCCATAGAGGTTCCATGTGCACAAGGCCTGATACATAGTGAGTAAACTTTCCCATGATGGAACATAATAACCATTTCTCTTGCAAGTCTTTGTGAGTTTTCACTCGTAAATGGGACACCCATATCACACACTCTACTCCAACGGTTAGGAAACACCACGGAAGAGGAGGCGGGAAGACTGCAAGAGCCAGTTGTCAGAGGGGACTGGGGTGGAACACTGTCCTCTGGATATGACAAGACTCTTGTAGTTATGAAGTCATGGTGGCTACGGTTGCTACACAAGACCAGCAAAAGTAAACATTTCCGTGCAGATGGGGGAAGGACACATGAGCCCCAGGTCTTGCTGAGGAGCTATTGGCAGTTGATGGGTGCAGAGGCAGAGTCAGTTTTCTTTAGGGCTGTGGTTCCTGGTAGAATGAACACACTCTAATGGTGGCTCCACACACATATATGTCTGGGCAACACTAGTTGAACATTATAGGTTAAAAAAAAAAAGACAAAATTGAGAACAGCATGTGAGAGTGGATCTAGAGCGGGGAGAGAATCAGGGTAAATACAACTGGCTTATAGTATAAATACATGTGTATGAAATTCTCTAATAAAAATAAAAATATTATATTAAAATACACATTTCTCTTCTCTAAGTTCCCTATTCAACTGAGCTACACTAAATTGTTTATATGAAATATTGGTGGTAAATATCATGTCACTGCCTGAGTATTCTTCAGTGGTTCATGGGAGAACAGGCTTCAAGAGGTTCTTTCTGTACATTTTCCATCTCATGCCCCGTAGTGGAGTGTGTTTTGCTGAGACACAGTGGATTGTGGCAATTTCCCAAGGATTTCTCCACAGAGATGAGTTGAACAGATTAAGGCAGCTCCTTTGTTTATGTGAAAGGTGTTTCTAGGTTCCCTTTTGTGGAAACAGACCTGGATCATCTGTCTACAGGGATGTTCTTGTAATCCAGGCATAGCTGGTAGACATAAATATGACATATACATTTCTCTATTTTTTGTTCTGAAAATTCTGTTTTGGAAAATGGAAGATGCTAGAGAAGTTCAAACATGTAGTTTTGTAAAATGGATTTATTTTCTTGAGCAGGCTGATAATTCAGATCAGTTACCTACCATGTGTAGAGTTGGCTGTGACCTCCAACACACGGACACCACCACTGTTTGTTACCTACCATGTGTAGAGTTGGCTCCAACACATGAACACCACCACAGTTTGTTACCTACCATGTGTAGAGTTGGCTGTGACCTCCAACACACGAACACCACCACCATTTGTGGTTCCTTCTCTTATAAAAATGTTTAATCACTAACTGACTCATAACTCATTGTCTTATCTCAACATATGGACCAAAGCATTCTAAGCATGGTCTGACATCAAGACGCCACATGCCCACCCACTCATCCATCCACTCATTCATCTACCCACCTACTCATTCATCTAGCCATCCATCTATCATCCATCCATCTAGCCATTCATCCTCCCATCTATCTATTCATCTACCCAACCATACATCCATACACCTATTCATCCAGTTGTCCATCAACCCATCCTCCTGTCCACTCACCCATCCATCATCTATCTGTCCATCAACCTACCCATCCACCTACCCACCCACGAACTTATCCACCTATATACATGTTTATCCACCTATAAAACCAGTCATTCATCCATCTATCCATCCATCCATCCACCCACCTACCTACCCACCCACCCACCCACCTACCCACCTAACTATCCAGCCATTCATTCATCCATCTTCCCACCCACCCACTCATACACTCATCCACCCATCTGTCCATCCATTCATTCATCCACCTACCCACCCATGTATTTATTCACCCACCCATCCATCTACTCATCCACCGATTCAAGCCCCTTCACCTATCCATGTATATCCATCCATCCACCCACCCACCCATTCATTTGTAAATCCACTCACCTATCCATCAATTGCTTACTCTTTTTTTTTTTTTTTTTTTTTTGTCCAATACTTGCTGAGCCCCAATCTGCCCTGTGGCTAATTTAGCTTCAGTGCTATGGATCCAGTACTGAACAGCTCAGGGATGACTCCTTGTACAATGGAAGAGATGCAGCCCTACAAAGGAATCACAGAATAAAGTCAACCACTTCTCTGATAAATAGGAGGAAGACCAATTAAATCTTCTGGGCCAATGACACGGAATCCCCTTGAGGGACACACAATTCATGAAACTGAATAGGAGATCTAGAGCACAGAACCCTAGGCCTGCTCTGCCCTCAGCAGGTTACATGAGGTTCAGTTTCTGTGCCTACAAAGTGTGAAGGTTGAAGGTTGGAGTTGTCACTGTCTGGATTCTATATAGAGCACATGAAGCAGGCTTAATTCTATCTCTTTAACCTGCACAGGTGGGGTTTGCTTTTCTTTAGGACATGGCCTGGAGTCTGGACACCATAAATTTTTCTGTGCCTGTTTTCCTACCTGACTTCATTGGTACATTTCATCTCTACTGTTGCCACCATCTTAAGCAGGCTACACCTCATAATCACCCAAGTTGCCAACATGGACCCTCTCCATCCACCTTAGAGAGAATCTCCCAGGACTTACACCAGTGCTGAAGAATCTCCCATTCACACTCAGCTACTAATTACAAAAGAGCAAAAATCTTAGCTCTTTTTGCCTAGTGTCTTTACCTGAATGGAAAACTGAAGCCCAGACAGGCCATGACTTATAGAAGCTAGGATCAGGCTTTGCCTCTGTGATCTGCATGTGGCTCGAGCCACCTATTTCGGAGAAGTCCCTGGAGTTCACACCCACTGCCATTCCTGGCTTTTATTCCTTCCCACCACTTCTTCACTTGGTCCATTCCACTTTTCTCATCCAAACCTTTGGAAGCTGCACTTTTACCTAAGATCATCCAAAGGGCAGTGTCTGTTACAAAGTGCCCTGGTCAAGAACAATTGTGTTCTTTTGATTCTCGTGTGAGTCTGCCCTGAGTCTGCCCTGAATCTCCCCAATAGTTCCCTTTCGGTTACAGAATATTTTCTTTTCCAGCACAGGGAGCACCTTGGTGGACCTTGGAGCACCTTGGTGGTTCTGCTTTTCTAGCACAGAACACCTAACAAGTTAGGTGTAGTGGTAGGTAATGGTGGCTGATGCTCCTGAGGTGCTCCCTGTCAAAGCACCCCAGCACCAACACTATGCCCTCCTCATGAGTTCTTTTTGAATGTTGCATGCTTGAATTCTGCTAAGAATGCTAATATTTTGGCTCATTTAGTACAGGCAAATAATATGTTTGAAGCTCACTGAACCCTGGAAAGTACAAAGCGTTGAACGTGGGTGACATAATTAGCCCGTACAGACTAACGGAATGTATTCCGAGTCTATCTATGGATAAGGCAGCTGCATGTTGGTGTGGAGTGGGACAAGGGATGATTAGTGTGACAACCCAGATACTCTCTGATGATGACATCAAAGTCATTAGGAAGTAGTCATGATGTGTAGGGTGTTTGTATGAGTTATTCGCATGCTGGAGGACAGAGGCAGGAGGCACAGCTTGCCACGGTCACCTGCAGCATCTTGGGGCATTACTTGCTCTCTCTGGATCTGAACCCATCACTTTATTTCAGAAAAGAATTTTAGAATTGGTATATAAAGCAGAGGTGGGGTTTAGTAAGGATGCTCTGACCTAGACTTGAGTCCAAGGGTTAATTGAAAGCAGGAAGGAGCTCAGTCGAAAGTAAGACATGTGAGAGCATCGGTGTGGGCTTGTCAAAGAAGAGTTCCAGAGAGGAAAACCTACTCAGTGTGGGCAAGAAGACCTACTCAGTGCAGTCAAAACCTCTGCAAGGGCACAGCTCATTGCTTTTCACGATGGTCATAGAAAGCACTCTTATGGATGGAAGTGACATCTTTAACTTGGGGGCTGACTAAGGATGAGATCATGAAGTGATTCCAGAGGGATACATGATAGGACTATAGTTGGTAAGATCCCTGGGATGCAGAAAGATACAATGTCTCTCCATAAACAAAGTTAGTAGTCTTGTTTGAGATTCTCAGACAATGTCTGGGGAGAAATGTAGCTGTGGGTATGTGTAGGCCTTACACTTGGCTTATTGTGTCCTTAACATACAATATTATATGCAGAAGAGATATTATTTCTAAGTTTGTACCTTCACAGAAAATACAGTGGATTGTGCTACAATTCTTGCTTTCAGTAAGAGAAGGCTTTAATCAAATTCTCGGATGAGGGGCTGCTTTCTTTCCTGTGTCCCCCAGATCTCCCCTCTGTCCTTCCCCAGGGCTTTTTCCTCCACCTTAACTGGGATTGTGCTAGTAGTAAATATGTTTACCTTGAAGTTGGGCATTGGAATTGCATGAAACTGAAGGCTTGGTTTTCCTAAAAGACCGTGACATAGCACTTCTAGGTTTGGGGGCTTGCAGTGGGCTGAGACAGAGTGTGTGTTTTGGCCTCCATGTCTCTGCTGGGATTTCCTCTTCAGATCAGTCCATGTTCCGGGTTCCTCTGAAGTTGAGATTGGTGGTGGGAGCACATCCCCTCACTACAAAGGGGAGCACAGACAAGGCACACATCTTCCTGCCTACTGCATACTTCTTCATAAGCTGGAAACATGCCTTCCTCATGTCCCCTGCAAAGCCAGTTTGCAACTACATCAAGCAACCTGCTCCCTAAGAGGGACATTCCAAGAGTTCGATTTTTTAAAATTTTATTTTATTGGATATTTTATTTATTTACATTTCAAATGTTATCCCCTTTCCAAGTTTTCCCTCTGGAAACCCCCTATCCTAATCCTCCCTTCCCCTACTTCTACAAGGGTGCTCACTTGCCCGCCCACCCACTCCTGCCTCCCTGCCCTGGCATTCCCCTACACTGGGGCATAGAGCTGTCCCAGGACCAAGGGCCTCTCCTCCCATTGATGTCCGACAAGGCTGTCCTCTGCTACATATGCTGCTGGAGCCATGGGTCCTCCCATGTGTATTGTTTGGTTGGTGGTTTAGTTCCTGGGAGCTCTGTGGGTTCTGGTTGGTTGATATTGTTCTTTCCGTGGGGTTGCAAACCCCTTCAGCTCCTTCAGTCTTTTATCTAACTCCTCCATTGGGGTCCCCATGCTCAGTCCAATGGTTGGCTGCGAGCATCAAGAATCGGGTTTTTACTTTCCACTTTGGGACTCCTTTCAGTGATCAGAGCAGCAGAGCCATGCTGGGGACATGCTGAGAGATGTAGAACTTCCCATGGAGGTCTAAGAACTGGGATGTCAGAGAGAGGACTAGGAGGAGCCTGTGGGTGCAGAGCTTAGGCCATGGGAAGGTGGGTACTGCTATTTCTACTTTCACATTTATTCACTGACAAATAATTGAGGGTTACAAGTGGCAGACTCATTTCTCTCTATACATATTATAGGGAGATTCTGGCTGATTAGCATATCCATGGCCCAATTTATCACTCTTTTGTGTTGAAAGTGTTAAAACCTCACGTAGCCAGCATCTGAGAAACAGTACACCACAGAGAAATTTTCATTTGAAATGAGATTAGCCAGGACATGACCTATTTAATTCCTGCAAATCCTAGCGATCTAGTCATGGGGCTTGTTGTCACCAAGTCCCTCTGATATAGAGGGCTGGGATGCAACAGGCTTTTATGAGTTATCTAAATTAGTACTTGGAACCAAACTCAGAGCAGTATAGACTTAACCAACGGAGCCATCTCTCCAGCCCTGATTTCTCCTCTTGAAACAAGTGCTTTAACTCTTAACTATTCCAGGTCCATCCTGACCAACTTGCTTTACACAAGGTGCAAGCCTACTTTAGCCCTCTACTTACAGAGGGATTCTGAAAGCTGAACAGTGTGTGTGGATGGGTAGGAACTGGGTTAACCTCTGACCTGACACTGAGGTCAAGGAAGGAGAAGTCTCTTCTCTTAGATTCTAGACAGAGTGATTCATGTAAGCTTTTTGGAATTCAAATTGAACTCATTTATCAGAATGGATGTCTTGAAAATCCAATTAGAAACCTGTGGAACTGCCAATCGGCTAATCCAATCTTCTATATAATATTTATAACAAGAAGGAGCAGTTCTTTGTCATTCTTCACTCTGCTTCCGACACTTATTCTCAGAGGCAATTAGTGTCCGAAGCTCTTCACCGGCCTCTCCTGAATTTCACTGCTTATCTCTGAACTCTTTGCAAATGCATCTTCTTCTTTCTTGCATCAGATAAACTATTGACTTCCTCCCATAGCCGTTGATAATTGAAATCTCTCATGATGGCGTTCCTCGTGCTCTGCAGTTGTTTTAGAAACTTAGCATCCATTGTCTATGCCAAGGTAACCGTGTAACATACACATCTTGTCTTAATTATGGTTCTATCGATGTGAAGACAACACAGCCAAGGCAACTTAGGCTAAATAAAGCATTCGATTTGTTCCTCATGGTTCCGGGGGTTCCAGAGGGTAGTAGAGACCATGACCACCATGGCAGGAAACAGGAAGGACACTGTAACAGAAGCTGAGAGCTTTACATCCTGATTTGCAGGCAGCAGAGAGATGGAAAGGAAGGAGGGAGTGGGAGAGAAAGAGAGATTGGGTTGGCACAGGCTTTTGAAATCACAAAGCCCACCCCCAGTGAAACACTTCCTCCAACAAGGCCAGACTTCCTAATCCTTCTTAAACAGTTCACCAACTGGGGACTAGACTTTCAAAATGTATGAGCCTATGGGCGCCATTTTCATTCAATCCATCACA
>NW_021604568.1:14347828-14392827 GCF_004785775.1 Grammomys surdaster | reverse complement strand
ATCACCACACATACACATAAACCCCCAATACATAAGGCACCCCACACACAAACACACACACACACAGACACACACCCCAGCACATACATGTACATATGTGCTGCTCTCTCTCTCCCATTTATTGCATTCATTTCTCTGTCTCCTGGACTGGGTTCGTCTCACTGGTTCCTGTGGCTCCCCACTTGTTATTTTGTGGTTTGGGTGAAGATTGTCCTGGTGTACATTTCTGAATTCTGCTGAAACCCTGTAGTACATGCACCTTTGGAACGGTTTGGCTGTGTTCTTCCTGCTGCTCACCCCTGCATACGTGATCGATGGCTCAACCAGGTTTGAGAATCTGCCTGGTGAAGGGTACTTCCTCAGCTGCTGGAGATGGAACCCTAGAACTGTCCTCAGGACCTTACAGTCATTTCCCACTTCTCATCATCCCTTCCGTTGTCTCTATGAGAAATGTGCTGTGCTTTCTCCTTGAATCCGACTTTCCAGTCTTGTGTATTTAGGGTCTATGTTCATTCCCACTGTTTAAATCATGGTCACAGCTTCCTGCAGATCCTTTATCATTCTCTGCGCTGTGATCAGTCAGTCTTTCAAATCTATAACACACTTTTTCTGGGATAGCCCTGGAGAGTTAAATTACAGTTGGTAATTTCTTCCTAGGCTCCTGACGCTCCCAGTACCTGATTTTCCTTGTTTCGCATGCTGATAAACCCTTTTGTGTGACTTGTTTTCTGAAAACTTCTTTAACTTTGTGTGTGTGCGTGTGTGTGTGTGTGTGTGTATGTGTGTATGTGTCATTTATTGCATTTTTTCATTTCTGCTGTACTTCTAAAATTCTTAATATTTTAACATATCTATGTGTTCTTTTTAGAAAGCGGCACCACTTTCTTGTGTCGACACCCAGAAGATGTAAATCCTAGCGTTCATTAGATATCTGTCTCTGCTCCCCACACACTGCTCTTTCCCCCCAGTTCCTTTCCCTCTCATGTGTTATTTTTAATTCTGTCTTTCACACTGGATGCTCTTCTCAAGGGTTGATAGATCCTGAGATTTCTGCTGGTTTTCTTTAACTGATGGGTAAGAAAGTTACCAGGGGCTTGGCGATGCAGGCTTCACTCTGTGGGTAGGTGGGAGGCTCCTACCTCAGACAATTTTCAGCTTTCTTGATACCAGGTCATTTTTCTTAGTCTTTTGATTTTCTCTAAAGAAATAAAAACCCCTCATTTTCTACTTGGGTGATGTAAACTCAACTAAGGAAGTTTACAAATCCTGTTATGAAGAGAAATTGAAAAGGTAGGAAGGGGTAGGGGTGGGGAGGGGGAGGGATGGGGAGGGCTAGGTGGGGAGGGACAAAACTCTCAATATTTTTCCATTGTCTCACAGCCACCTGTGTTCAACATGGTGTTCTTACAGTCACCCCTGAGCCTCTAGTCCTGTCAGATGAGAATAGAAGATTTTCCTCACCAGTATGTTCCAGGGTGTTGTGGGGTTCCTGCACCTACTCACCCTCAGATCTTCCACTTATTGCATCCCATGCCTTTACACTGGGGTCTTCATCTTACAGCTGAACCCTCATTTCTGTGAGTTTTGGTTTTGCTTTAATCTTCTATCCTCAGATAGACTATGGCTTCCTCCTTTTGGTTTCTAAATCTCGTTATCTTGGGCTTGTTCATCTTGTTAGATTTCAAAGTGCTCTTTTAAATCCATTTGCTGAAATTGTAGAGAGGTTTAGTTTTTTCTCTTTTCTAGACAGGACAGTAAGTGCTTGCTGTACCACATTTAATAGGACCTTCCCGCTCTCATCCCTTCATTACTGAGAAGGGAGATGGAGGGGGATGTGGTTCAGTTAAGGTCATGCAGGGTGGGGGGAGCATTAGGAGGAAGAGTCCTCGCCTGTCTCTCAGCCTCCTATGTTCCTGAGGTGTTTTGTTGCATTTATATTTTACCCCACCCCCATGCTCCTTGCTTCCAAATTCTCCTTGCTACCCCTGCCAACATTACCACCAATAAAAATCTGTATTTGTTTATGTAGAGTCTCTCTCTCTCTCTCTCTCTCTCTCTCTCTCTCTCTCTCTCTCTCTCTCTCTCTTTTTTTTTTTTCCTGAGACAAGGTTTCTCTGTGTAGCCCTGGTTGTCCTGGAACTCACTCTGTAGACCAGGCTGGCCTCAAACTCAGAAATCCGCCTGCCTCTGCCTCCCAAGTGCTGGGATTAAAGGTGTGCGCCACCACTGCCCGGCTTAGAGTCTCCTTTTTCCTCCATTTTATCCAAGAAAATTTTGATCCAATCACTTATTTCTTATTAGTCACATTTTGTCCGTTGACAGTTCTATGCATGGGTGTCCTGTATTCTGGTTACTGTCACCCACCACCCTCTGTAATTCCCCCTTCCTGCAATCATGCCTTGTTGTTTTGTTTTGAGACCCACTGAGTTTAACCAGGGCTTTCTCAGTGACCCCAGGTTTGGAACCATCCACTGAGCACCCTATAGGTCATGAGTGCTCACGTGACTGAAGACAATGTCCACACCTCTCCCACAATCCATCGGTAGCCAGTAGTTCAGCTGCAAAAGAGGAGAGTCAATGAGCCTCTCCTTTTTTCCTAATTGACTGTTAGTGGTCCCAGCTTGTGCAGACCCAGTTCAGGCGTCGTATTTGCTGAGAGATCATGATTACCATGGTTGGGGCGTGTCCTGGAAGAGGAGCCTGTGGTAGGTTTTCTTGGTTGTCAACTTGACTACATCTGTAACTAACTAGAACCCAACTGACTGGGCACACTATAAGGGATGAAATTAGTTGACATGTGAAGACTCACTTTAATCTGGTTCTCAGGGGTAGGTAGATATACTTTTAATCCGGTTCTTTTGAGGTGGGAAGATCTACCTTTAATCTGGGCACAGCTTCTGCTGGCAGTCCATATAAAGGACATGGAAGAAGGAAGCTGGCTTTTTTTGTGCCTGCTTATTCTCTCTCTGACTAGCAACTCCATTCCTTCACTGGTATTATAGCTTATTCTTCAGGATTCAGGTGTATATGGAAGACCAGCTGAGACTTTCAGCCTCATGGACTGAACAATTCTTGGACTTCCTGTTGATAGACTGCCGTTGCTGGACTAGTTGGAGTGCAGCCAGTAAGCTATTATAATGTCTCTTTCTCTCTCTATTTCTCTCTCAGCAGAAACACACACACACAGAGCTCTTCTTCTCTAGAGAACCTTGACTGAAACAGCCTATCATCAGGCTGTTAAACTATTTCTGACTGCTTCTTTGATGCTCTCTGAGACTTTGGTGGGGTGGCCTAAGTGTCTTATTTGGGTTTGAACCCTCAATTGCCCCCTTTTCTGAATACTTGGTCAGCCACAAGTCTGCATTCACCAGTTGATGGTAGACAGAGGCTTCTCTGATTAAGTTAGAGTAGCATCTTTCTACTGGTATAAACAGATACTATGAGGGCAGCTGGGTGCTATGACAATTTAAACAACACTGGTAGGTTTCCCCTTGGGAAAAATGGCCTCCTCAAATATAAGTTTGACTGGATTTTTCATGACCAGGCATAGATTTCTTCCTGGGGAGAGGTCCCCAAATGTGATCAGAGCAGTTGGTTACTACCATAACATCCATGCCATCATTGCCCATATGGACCCATCTTTCCTGCCTGGATGGTAGATTTGTGATTTGGATAAGATGATTGATGCTTTTTCTTTCCCAGAAACCTGCATGGCATCTTCTGGGACCACAAAAGCTAGCCTACATGGAGGAAATTTCCATTAAATTTCCAGCTTGAATTCTATATGGTAGTGAGAATTCTAGTTACTTTAAAAAAGACAGAAATGTTATAAGAAACGTTCTGCTTTAATCCCACGTGTGGGGATATGGGGTTGTTTTGCAGCAGCTGACTATGATTTTCCTCATGCTCTAGCAGATGCATGGTTTTGTCAGCTGCAAATAATTTCTGTGATTGTGTGATGCTTGGACTTCTGGGAACTTTTTAGAGGGTATATTGAGAGGCAAAACCTACTCCACCTTGGGACTGGCCTCCATTTTAAAAGAAAAAGAGCCTGAGAACTTGACCAGCAGCTGAACCTAAGCTGCACCCAAGTTCCAGGAAGAACCACATAGTTTGTCTCTGGCCCCGAACCCAGTGTTACTCCTTAGCAACAACCAATCAAGATTATCTTACAGTTACAGATGTACAGTTACATATGTCACAGTTACATATGTTACAGTTACAGATGTACAGTTACATATGTTACAGTTACAGATGTACAGTTACATATGTTACAGTTACATATGTTACAGTTACAGATGTACAGTTACAGATGTAAAGTTACATATGTTACAGTTACATATGTACTTTCAGATCATGTGTGATCGTTCATGATTTTGCTTCAGAGCATCCACCTGTAGGCCTACTACAGTCATTCAGTTAGATGCTTGCCAGGCTAGAAACCCCCTTGTTTGCTTGCCATTCCTATAAAACCTTTTCCCACTGAGGGCTCAGGGATTTACCTCCCATCCTGCTTTATCAGGGTTGGTGGTGAACCCGAGCTTGAGCTTGAATAAAGACCCCCTAGTCCAATTGCATCAGAGTTAGCTCCTTGGTGATATTTTGGGGTTCACGAATGCTGTTTGAACAGGCACAACAATATAAATGCTAGAGTCCCAGTTGGAGGGGTGGGTGACTGTTGGTCATTCAAGGGGGCTGGTTAGTCATGCTCAAAGAAGAAATAAGAAAGATAGTAGATCCAGTCTAATTTTTAGTCTCTCTATCTGTCTCTCCTCTCTTTTCTCTCTTCTATCCTTCTTTCTCTCTTATCTAGTAATAGGGGGTAAAATGGGGGGGGGATAAAGAATGGGAAAAAGAAGAACCCACAAAATAGCAAAGACTAGTTACACTCTATATCTTGCAACCAGGATGTGCTATCTTTCACTACAGGGAGGGCAACCAAGGGGAGGGGCAAGAGTCTATACTGTTGTGAGGTTTCTGGAGCCCTCCCAAATATTTATTTTTAATTATTATTATGTTTTTGATTCTGGGGATTGAACTCAAGGCCTCATGCAAGTGCACACACTACCACTGGGTTTAGGCTTACATTTTTCAAAACCTAGTTTAGTAAGAGTACTTAAATGCTTTAACCTCACTTCTAGCCCACCATCCACCAGAGGTTGTAGAAAGGAAAGGTTAATAGGGAAAAATAGGATGTGGACCTGTTTAGAAATAGTTCTTTGGGGGTGATCCCAATCTTCCTTGTTAGGATAGCAGCAGTTCAATTCACACAAATTAGTGGGAGTAACTCCACTTGCAAAAATAATTCATGAATTGGTAATAGCAGTTCAGTCCAGAAGAAACCACAAAGCTCTGCCAATCTGCCTAAGTCTGTGGAAGCAGCATGAAGCCACCAGAACACTACCAGAAGTTCTTCGGTATGTTTATCTCTATGAAGCCACAACAAACAACGATCAGCAAAGAAGGTAAGGCAAACCAATGCCATAACATCAGCAAAGCCCAATGAAGACCAGCAAAGAGTGGCAAGGTGAACCAATGCCACACAGCATCGTCCATTTTCTGTTGAGTTATATTTATATCCCTTCCAAACATCACATGCTCTCTCAAGTGTCCACTCTAGCTAAACACCACATACCTTTTCTCCAGGCAGCTTCCTGGAGAAAAACACCGTATGTCTGTTCTCAGCAAAACACCCTCCCACATGTCTGCTTCAGCAAAAACATCCTCTCATAAGACAGTTTCCAGGAAAACATCACACGTCACAACTGAGTCTCCAAAGAAACTAGAAACTTCCACCTCAACAGAGCTTCAAAACATTTCTTGATTTAATCAACTTGGCTGACATTTATTGCATATCTGATAGTTTATCATGGAGTAAATAATCACATTCAGTGGACCTATCCATTACATCTGTCACCTATCCATTGCATGACTACTTCAGGCTACTTAATGCCACTAATCTTAAAATTATCACCTCTGAAATAGTATTAACGACGTGTGAGGATTAAATTCTGTATGAAAATAGTTTATTACTGAAAGTTATGGTTTAATTATTATTATGCTCTTTACTAGTGTGGAGAAAAAATGAAAACATCATGAAAGACTTTAACATGTCACAGTGTGTGCATATGCTTATAGGCAAGACTGACTTAGTCTGGAGTCACCTACTGTGCTAAGGAAACTTCCAGCTGCTGGTCAATTATTTAAAAGGAATCAACACCAAGTTTTCCCACAGAGAACAATTTTTCTTAGATTTATTGCTTGCATAACTTGTGATTTATCAGGGGACACGTTTGTTTTTTTATCTGAATTTGGGAGCTGAGCCACAGCCTCTGATGGCCATGAGAAATTGTGGGATGTCAAAAGAGGTGTAGAGCCACATAATGGAATTTTATGAGTTAAAGCCATGTAGGTCTTAGAAGACATCTGAAGACTGCAGGAGATAAAAGCAAGAGAGGTGGTAGTCACACCGCCGTGTGTTAGTCAAACTAGTAGGTGACTTACTGCTGCCTGAGAGGGAGAGGACAGGAGGTGTCTCAGTCATTCAGCAAAAGGAACTGTTTGACTTGAATCCATTGCAAGGAAAACACTGTCAAGGTTCCTGACTAAGCATACCAAGAGTAAGCCAAGCACTGGCATTAATAAAGCAAACATCCCTGAGACCAAGTCAGGCTCAAGCGGGTCAGGACTCCTGGGCACCAGAGGGATAGAACCATGATCACCATAAGAGGAGGAAGGAGGAGGAATGGAGGGGAAGACAGAAATGCACTGTGGGATTCTGTTTTGTCTGTAGGACATGGAGACAGGAATAATTCTAGCTTGTAGAGATCTTTCTGGTTTGTTGGGGAAAGAATTATGAATATGTAAACATGGAAATATCTTTTAGATAGCCAATGTAAACAAACGACCCTGGGACATAGGTGTCGTCTCTCTGAATTTCCATAGAAGGAGAAAAGCATGAAGCAATAAAAGATCAGAAGGAACTTGCTAGAAGGTCATGAAGGGAGGTCATCACCCCTTCACTGGCTCTGTCTCTCTTCACGTGGCTGGTGGCTTATATATTTTAACTTCGGTGATTGTGGCTTTCTCTTCTTGACCCTGTTCATTTTGTATAAACATTCCTATTATTTCAATCAGCTTAATCTAGGTGGAGATTTCTTGGCAAATCTAAGCAGCACATTTAAAGAGAAAAGCAAGTGTCTCTTTCTGGGAAGGAAAGGAAGGAAACAGGGATGGAGGTGTCAATGTAGCTCGGGGGGAGGGGTGGCCAGGTAAGCTTTACAGAGATGCTTCACTCTTGGAAGAGGTTTGTTTCCTACTTAGTACAGAAAATGACTTGGGATTATTTTTCACATTGATGGCTTTCTCAGGAGAGCCGCTTTCTGTGTTATCTGTCTTCCCTCGTGAAATCAAGACTGTTCATCCCTGATCTGGACAATTTGATTTGTAACTCTGGATCTCAAGGCAAGGCTCTTTTGTCTCAGACTTTTCTGGAGAAAAGCTGTGATGTCTCATGTACCAGTCCCCCCCTCTACTGGGAACAAGGCTGGGTGTGTGCTGAGACCAGAGCTTTGGAGTCTCAGAGTCTGGGGCTAAGATCCTTGTTGAGATACTTCCCAAGTGGTCAGTTTAAGTGCTTAGTCCTTGGCTCCTGACTAAACTCATTTGCACAGTAGGCACACTAGTCTGGAAGGATGCTGTCATTGTTAGAGATAAGGGCTGGCAAGGATTGCCATGGCTAAGAGTTCTAGAAGCTGACTCAAAATGCTGGCTTTTCTTGAGAACCACTAACCACCATTACATAATTCATTCTGATAGAATTCAGCGTGATTAACACACAGCACTGTTCTGGAGAGAAGCAACTCACTTGTAAACCACCACCTGTAAATTTGGTCTATCTTCCAAATAAAAATGCATGCTTTATTTAGGCATTTCCTTTCCTGTGGTAATTTAACACCTCTGGCTTGTATTTCACGATGGACAGGGCTTTCATTGCATCTCAGTTTTGGCTGTGAGAGCCAGAGTGAATTTCATATATATGTGTAGACTGTTCCAAACACACCCTTCAAATTTGGGGGGATATCAGGCCACCAGATTTTTTTGTTTGTTTTTTAGAAATTGAATATTATTCCTCTGGACCAGAAAGCATTCGTCTATGTCATTCCTGGGACTAGAAGAGTCCTTTAATATCAAGGAATCCTATTTTATACTTTTTATGTCCCATGTGCCCAACAAGGGAGTCCTTTGAATTGAATTATGTTGTTATATATGCAGGGAGGCATTTTTAGGTTGCTCAATTCATACATATTGCTAGATGCTGGGATCAAGTCCTGACTCAGACAGGATGTAATTTTACAATGAGAGAGGGAAAGAGAACCAGGAGGAGGGGAGGAGGAGGAGGAGGAGGAGGAGGAGGAGGAGGAGGAGGAGGAGAGATACTAAATGAGTACTTTTATAAATAATTACTGGCTGTTGATAATGATGAAGGAGAAAGAGCGTACCATGTAAAATTGGGATTTAACAGTGGCAGGATGTTGTGTTGTGTTTGGGCACCTGCTCATAGTGAACCAGATGCATGAAGGTTCCTCTAGGAACCTGAGGAGTTCAGTGTTTGAGTTCATGTTCCTCTTCCAGGCAAAGATGAGGATATCTCTTGTAGAGTAGCATAGGTTAGGTGCTTACTCTGTACATGGTCACTGGTGTGGCTGGAGTTGTTAGGGTCAGAGCCTGAAATCTGGCAGCCCTAACAAGCAAGGTGCTGTGTTCGAGTACTCAGTAAGTCAATTAAAGAGACAGTAAATAGTAAAGAACAGAAAGAGAGAACTTATCCATTGAGGCCACATTGGGGACAGGAGCAGAGTGTCCTAGTGACTTCCTGCCAGCCACCTGACATTAGTTTGTTTAAACAGAGGGGGATAGACATAGTAACCAAGTCATCTTATATCAAGGCGAGACCCCACCCAGAACTAACCCAGTCTTCCTGGGACATCAGTTAGTTCTCTAACTGGGGCCAGGCTGTAGTCTTTTCCTCCTCCCTCTGTGAAATTCCTGCAGAAATTCTGAGTTCTTAGAGTCCAGTGCTTCAACAGTGTGATACCTGAGGTTGGGTGGGGACAAGCGGAAGGTCCTCATTCTTCTGGGATAGCTATAGGGCCAGCCATTCTTACTGCTGACAAGGGGAACCCCTAGCTCCACAGAGATCTCCATGTGCCTGGTTTCCCTGAACCTGAAAAATACCTTGGCTGCTGATTCTAAGCAGGCCTCTGTCGACACTGGCTTGCTTTTCTTTCTAATATCTTTAGTAACAACTTTTTTTCTTCTCGAGATCATAAGCCCAACACAAAAGCTGTCGTGGAAGATGAGTGGCATGAATAGGTGGTAGAGGATTAGTTTGATATCTGCAAGTTTCTCCTTTGCTACCCCTCCTAAATTACTTCGAAGGACCTGAGCTGTGCACAGCTTTGATTTAAACCATAATGTCACACTCTATTGCGTGTCTCAGCTCACCTCCTTTCCCCATGGCTTAGTTGCTATTGGATGAGCACAATTAAATGCCAGCAGCCATTATAGCTCAGTGACTGTAAGGGAGACCTTACTACACCAGCTAATGAGCAAACCCTGCTAAATATTCATGAGTGTTAATACCAGTCGAGCCTCCCTAATCTCTGGCTCATTTAGATTTGTACCTGTGAGGCTCTTGTGTAAACAAGGAAGCTGAAATGGTCAGGGAAGCATGCCTTGCAGCCAGCAGGTGTGCTTGCACCAAGTATACGTTGATTTGATTCTCTAGGGTGGCCTCAGGCAGGGAAAACATTTGAGCAGCCTAAACTGAAGACTGTGCACCTCCCTTCCTGGGACCCAGCACAGATGTGGAAGATTGTCTGACTTTGTCCTTGAAGGCTTTGCAAGTCACCTGAAGCCAGAGCACGCACACTGAAACAGTTAAATAGTCCTTTAAGTCATCACGAACCAAATCACGTGCCATGGACTGGTGCCCCAAGAGATCAGAGAGGAAAGAATAACAGGAGCAAAATGGGAGAGCAGGGGTTAACAAGAGAGCTAAAGAGCACCTTTCTCCTGGTCTCCATACATTGATGGAGATGACAGGGTTTGAGAGAAAGGGTTCCCGGCAAGGACAGCCATGAGAGTAAGAAGAAATCAAGAATCAATGTAGTATGCAGAGGAGGGAAGGGAGAGGAAGGGAGAGATTGCAGGAGCCTGGATAACAGAAAAGACATGAGAAGAACAGATGAAGCATTGGCCAATGGAATACACCCCAATGCAGGACACAACCCCTGGAAGACACATCGAGAGAAGAACATAGGAACGGGCAGAGCCATACACTTGAGACCTGAACGAGGGACTCTTGCTTGATGTTGTCACCAATAGGGAGCTATTCCAGGCTCTGGTGCAGGGGAGTTGTGTTTTGGAAATATTACTTTCCCAGCATATTTTTAAAAGTTGAAAAGATGCTGCTTCTCTTCTGAGCACTTCCCAAACTGGCCCTTCCCACACTCGCAAACTTACAGTCTTTATTACTATACAGGAGGCAGGATATTTTACAATTTTAAAAAAATATGCTTAGGTCCTAGAGCTGGAGGACCCAATCTGGGGATGACTTCATGCTGGCAAAGACCTGAGCTGGAGCAGAAATTCACATGGCATGAGACTTTGGCTGTCTGGTGTTCCTCCCACCATATTCTCATCATGAGGGCCCTCTTACTGTCATTAACATACAATCTTGGATGTTAAGCTCTTGCAAGAGTTTGGGGTCAGCCTTCAGCACAATCTCAGGATAATGACATACTGTGGAGTTGGTTTAATGAAGTTATTGACTCATGATCTCTCATGACTTAATGATCCTCATTTAGATAGACAGTGAAATCCCTCTAATATGTCCCACAGTAATATTTTTGCAAACACAGGTGTTAAATTCAACAACTTTTCTGTCGGGCACACATCACATCTGACATCTGTAATGATGACGGTGATTTCTGTGGCCAAGGGGCAGATAGATGGTGTTTCTTCACCTCAGATTTACTTTCTGATCTACAAGCTTGTTTTTCACAATCTAGAGGGAAGACAAGGCTGGCTCCTTCAGATAAAAGTTTTAAGAGAGCCTGGAAGTATCAGGAATTTAAATGATAATGGCAAAGCTGAGGTATATGCATATACAGTTTGTATGTGTTTTATTACATGTTCAACATCTCAAAAAATTAAAAAAATATGAATACAATTCAATTTAAAATAAAAAAAAATAATATTCAAGATTCTGTCTCCAGCAAATTTTCCATTGCAGACCCTGAGTAACTTGTTCTTGTAGAGAGCACTGACTGCTAGTTGCATGGATTTCTGCTTTACATAGTATCTAACTGTCATGGATTTCTGCTTTACATAGTATCTAACTGTCTAAGGAAGTTTTACAGCGGGCCAGGCAAGCTCCTGATGGACATTATAATATTGTCCTCTTTGCTCATTTGAAACAGATTTGAAAACTACTACTCAAGGTTTCAACAGGCGATTCACAGACCTGAGGTGCTCTAAACATGCTGGTGCCGTTGTCTTTTATAGTTGGATTGTTTCCTCTTACTTACAAAAAAATTACACACTGCTGTGAACTATAGTTGGGGGTCGGAAGGCAGCCATACCTGTGTTAAAGGTTCTACAAGGCTAAAGGATTGAAGTATGCAATTATAGAGCATTAAAATCTTGCATACCAGAACCAAATTAACTTGGGTGAATTTTAGTTCCTTGAGACATCTTCTTTGCTGAGTTCTAACATCCTGTGGCTATCAAATGTGTTCTTTGTTTTCTATTCTTTTTTTATTGGCTATTTTATTTATTAACATTTCAGATGTCATCTCTTAAGCCACTAGCTTCCATCACCCTGGAAGGTAAGATCACATCTGAGAACTGTAACAGATTCTCCACTTAGATAGAAACCTGCCTACCATGGTTCTTAGCAGGGCATTTAGTAAATTCCTTGACTTACGACTTTCTTTGTTCTGTAACCACAGCCACAGTTGGAACATTGTATCTGAAGCAAGCAGAACATGTTTTCCCTCACATCTGGCACCAGAACAAACAACTATGTTACTTCCTGTGGAATGAGAGCTGAAACTTTCCCTGGTTTTCTTTCTGCCCTTATGAGATCTCATTCCCCTGCCCCCCTCCTCCAACCCCTTGGAGGAGTCAAAAAAGGAAGCCACTTTAAATTGTGTTCTTTATAGCCCAACCTCATTTCCTCTGTCAGGGACCTTCCAGAAACACCAGGCACATGCTGCTTCAGGCCTGCCTTAGGTAGAACTCTGCCCTTGACTTCACCAGTGTTTCCTGGGATTGCCCACCAGCTGTGATGGCTGTACACTGTCCCAGGTTTCCATTCAGGACCTGTGCACAGAGGAACACAGACGTTCTTGTCTCATCAGCTGCCAGGGAAACTGCTCTTCAGTGGAGGTTTGAGGCAGAGAGCGAGTGCCTTTGTGGGGATGGGACCGTCCCATTCGCTTCAGTCTTGACCTTTGGCTCCATTTTACTTTTTTTCCCTAATGGTTTCACTCCCAAATTGACACACTTTATAGATGGAGTTTAAAGGACCACTGTGTGGTCTGTTAGGGTTGCTGATAACCACTGAGGCTGTAGCAGGGCTCCGCTTCCCCCCCCCCCACTTCTGTATGCTCCCACTGAGCTAATCTGGGAGGGGCTTGGTTATCAGGTTGCTGCTGAGTGAACTGTGAAATGTTACTCTTGGGTAGTATCTTCCCCCTCATACCTTGTGACACCAAAATAGACAGACGAGAATGTCCAAAGGGAGCATTAGAAGAAAGGGAAACATTTATGGATGGTTTTGCCTCTTTTTTTTTTTTTTTGTACTTAGAAGATTTTTTTTCCTTTTTGAATACCATATGTTGTCTTCAGTGTCTTTCATCTTTTAAATAAGAGTACAGTGAATGGCCTGAAGATTTATGAGATGAATTTTGCAAACCATGAACCCATTGCTTGGACAGGGAACTGCAAAATAGTTGAAAGAAGTAGCTACGGATCTGGTTCAACCTGTTAGAAGGCAGATAAACAAGTGAGAATAAAAGCAAAGTGATACTTAAATACGGGAATATTCTCTGGGAGGCCAGGCATTCTGTGGAGCCCCATTGGTTATGTTAATAGCATCCATGTGTCCCTTGATTGAGCAAATAATTCTACTACACGGTTGACATGGCTTTAGATACATCAAAAATGATTTCTTCCAGTGAATAATCAGTTGGAAAGAGTCAGATATGAAGTAAGTGTCTTAATAGTGTGATGTGCAAGCATAGAGAGCCCCAGGAATGATAATGAGACCGGAAAAATGGGAAAGGAGGCAGGCCCATAGTATAGTGTAATCAACCTTTCTTATAGAAGACTGTGGGGAGCCAGGAATGCTGGTGCAGGCCTTTAATCCAAGCACTAGGGAGGCAGAAGCAGGTGGATTTCTGTGAGTTTCAGGCTACCAGCATGGTCTGTATTATGAGTTCCAGGATAGCCAGGGCTACATAGTGAGGACCCCTCTCTATTTATACATTGTGGAGGAATATAACGGTTCCTCCTCAGGATTCTACTGTCCAGGATTTCTGTGTCACTGCACATGACAACACAACGCTAGGTGGCACATTTGTTGACTCTCCCTTCCTACCTGCTTGAAGAAAAGAAAGCGTTTGTCCAGTGACAGAGAGCTTGATCTACTGAGTGCTGTTTTCTCTGCAGCATGACTACTCCTGCAGGGCCTTTCCTGGGTTTCCTGGGTTCTTACTCTGACAGCTAACTCCCAGAACAGGCTCATGGGCCTTTCGCGTGTACTCAGTGTGTATTTGCAGAGCTTGCTCTGATACAGTATTGAGGAATATGTCAGGAAGAAACTTGCGTTTGAGGATTGAGGATGTGCCACTCTTAGCAGAGTGCTGTAGTGATATGTATCAAGTGCCGGGCTCCATCTCCAGGTGTGGTGGCACCTGTTTGTAATCCTAACCCTGGAAGTGGGGGCAGGGGGATCAAGAGTTGTAACTTATTCTAGCCTAATTACCTAATTCAGTTCTCTTCTGGGCTACATGAGGCTCTGTAGGACAGCCACGACCTCGCGGTGGCACTCTCTGATACAGGCGGCTACAGAGTCCCTAGAGCTGCGCGCCAGATGACATGCTGGGACTTGAACAAAAGCAGGCGGAGAGCGCGTCCAGCGCGCTGCCGCTCAGCGAGAGCCGGACAGTGTGCTGAGGCGCTCTGGAAACCTCGGCTCTTCCAAAAAATAATATTTACCTTTTGGCCTTGAGGCTGAGAAAGGTTCTATAATTCCTCTTGACCCAAGGGCTCTAGTTCTCCAGCGACAGTTGGTTAACCGTGCTACGCACTGATCTCCGTGCTTCACACCGATCCCCATGGGATGCATTAGTCACGGGGTTAACTTTTCCTGTTTTGCAGCAAGGCGAGTAGAGGTTGAGGCTATGCAGAACCAGCAACATGAACTTGCATTCGAACCGCGGTTCTGGCACGTACTCATGAGCTCTCATGACGAGACATTCCCTAAGCTTTCTTGGTCTGTTTCTTACATTATAAAACTAAAGCAACGACATATTCTTTTCAAGTTCTCATGAGTCCCAGATGTTGAATACAGAGACTGTCCAGCCAGATGTCTGATGTAGATTAGGCAAGTAGTGGTTATGTGACCAGACTGGGAGTTGAGTAAGGAAGCCAAACAAGAGGTCTGAAGGATCCAGGAAAGCTGAGACTGAGAACCACCTGATTGAGCCATTGGAGGTGGGGAGGGGTTAGGGTGGGGGTGGGAGTGGGGAGAAGGGTAGGGGAGAGGCTAAGATAGGTGTGGATGTGAGGGTAGGGGTAGGGGTGGGAATGGGGGTGAGGATGGAGGTTGGGGTGGGAGTGGTCTTCTGAGGGAAATTCTGCAACGGAGTACAGTTCTTCAGGACAGTGCTTGATGATGGGAGACTATTGTTTTAATTCACGGAAGCTAAGAGGAGGTTACAAATCTCTAGCTTGTTAAGTTCACTGAGCAGCCGCACCTTTCTTCTCAGGACAATTCCTAATTCTTCTGAGGGAGCCATTGGTTGTCTGGTAAACCTGTGTGGTAAAGGCAAACCCGCTCCTAGGGGAGAGGAGCCACTGCCTTGATTTTCATTTTATTTTTATACTGGTTTGTGAGCATGTGTGTGCACAAATTAGCACATATGTGTAGAGGCCAGAGCTCAATGTTAGGTGTCTTTTTAAATTTACCCTCCGCCTTCCTTTTTGAATCAAAGTCTCTCACTGAAACTGGAGCACACTGATGTGTCTAAACTGGCAGCCAACAATTCCCAGGGATGACTCTGTCTCCCGATCCCCAGTGCTGCAATTACAGGCACGAGCTGCACACTTGGGTTTTTAAAATAGAATTTGGGAATCAAACTCCGGTCCTCACGCTTGTGAAAAGACTGCTATAGCATCTGAGCTGTCTCTCAGCCTCCACCGCCTCTCTGTTCACGGAGTTTCCAGCGTCTATACCAGAGCTCTGCATTTCCCACTGCTCAGGGAGCGTTAGTAAGCAGTATATAAATGCACCAGGGGCAGAATTATTTGAGTTTGAATCAATGAGAAGACTTGTAAAATGTGGTATTTGAGAAAGACCTTGTAGCAGGAATAGGTTTTGTATGAAAAACAAAACAAAACAAAACAAAACAAATTCCTTGGTAGTGCTAACAAAACTAGAAGCATTTAATTGTATAAATCAAAAGACTGGAAGAGAGCTGTCCATCTTGTAGAGATTTTTGAATGCTGTGTTCAGCATTGGAATTTATACATTTTAGGATGATGGCAGAGATAGCTGGAGTGTCCCCAAAGTCTGTTCCTTGGCCATATAAAATGATGTTCTTCTACATTTGGGGTTTTCCAGGTTGCTGGTGGCAACAATATTTCTGAGGAGTTTGCGATGTAGAGTTATTTCTTCCTCGCTAAGATAGCTGGTGGGCGCACGTGGGAGGAAAAATGGCAAAATAAATGACAAGCTTTGATGCATAGACAGGCCCTCCCACAAACGCATCCGAGTCACAACCGAGCAGTCACGACTCTCTCCATTAATTTAATGAAATTAATTTTTCCGTACCCTACTTTCTCTGCTACAAAGCACTTTGCAGTGAGAGGCACGAGGAGATAATGAGGTAATGCTTTATAGAACCACGAGGCAGAGAGTTTCCTATCGTTAGCAAGACAGAGTGATATGTCAGAAATGGTGCGGACAAACGAAAACTCTGAATAGCAGCCAGAGAGACAGCCTGGAGCAAAACGAGGCCCCCCAAGCCCTATTCCCCACCACAAAAGTAGCTTGGGTGCTAGTGGGATTCCCGATGTGACTGGGGCACTGGAACTGTCTTCATCATCTCTAGATCATAAGCATCCTGGTAGAGAAGAAAGATTAAGACTGTGGTGGTTTCAATGAGAGTGCCTCTCATAAGCTTGTGGATTTAAATGCCCTGTCACCAAGGAGTAGAACTCAAAAGGATAAAAAGGATTACACTGGCAGAGGAAGTGTATCAAGGCTGGTTGGGTGTGAGGTTTTAAGAGCCTGCATCAGGCACTGCATCTCTCTCTCCCAGTTGCCTGTGGATCAGGATGGAGAACTCTTAGCTACTTCTCTAGAGCTATGTCCGCCTGTGTGCTGACATGCTCCCTGCTGGATCCTGCTTGCCTCTGCTGGTCCCTGCTGATCCCTGCTGGCCCTTGCTGGTTCTTGCTGCTGTGTTTGCTGTTGCATTTGCTCTTGCTGAATTGCTGGTTTGCTGGACAACTGGATAGTCTAATGATCAAGAATGGACTTTCCCTAGGGAACCCAATGCACTTAATCATCAGGAAGTAGCCGATAGAGGTCTAAGCTTTTTCCTCCTCTAATCTTTCTTTCTTACCTACTGTTGGAGGGCTGGAAGGGGATTAGGGTGGAATAAGGGTTGGAAGAAAGGTAGAGGTATAAGAACCCAATAAAATAGTAAGAAGATACACTAACAGATGTTCTATGACAATGCTTTCCACCCAGAGACCAACGGGAAACCCAAGAAGTCCAAGAGAGAAGTGACTCCTCAGAGATGAACAGCAGCTTCTTCCCAGGGCAGGAGGCAGGTCTCAGTGCTGTCTCTAATTCTGTGGGGTAAGGCTTCCTACTGTGACTTATGGTAAGCTAACAATATGATGTGATGTCTACCAACTCCATAATTAAAGAAACAAAACAAAATAAAACAGTGAGCCCTTGGGAGTCTCCAGCGCACACCAGAGAGAGGCAGCCAGTCTGTCCAAAGAAGAAGTGGTTAGCTTTCTGGTGTACCAGGAAGGGAGGTTAAGAGCTACAGGTTATTTCCTGGGGAGGGTAATAGGAGTATTATCCATGTAGACACACCCCCTGGACTTGCACTCACTTTCTCTCTCTTTAAATATAGATTGCTTCCTCGACCATCTCTCTTCTTTCTGCAGTATGTTTTTCTTTTACCATCGACTGGAAAAAATATTTAAGAAGGTTAGAGCAAAAGTCTTGCTTTCTGTTTAAACAAGAATAGTTTCTCGGGCCTTGTATTTGTTTTTTTTTTTTTTTTTGTTAGTCTCACAATGCTTCAAGTTAGAAAAAAGTCATTGACTTTGTTTTCCCACCAATGGAAAGAAACACCCTCTGGGTCTCTCACTACAAACCCGCTCCTTCTGAACACACCGAGAAAATCCATAGGCCAGCATCCCAGGTATCCTGTCATCCTGAGAAGGTCCCTTTCCACAGACTTGGAGATCTCAATGCTGCTCTTTCTCAGTGTAATTTAGAATTTTATTTATTTGGCCTGGAAAGGGAGATCCTATTAATAAAAGAGTGTTTAGAAGTGAGAACATCCCAGTGTCAGCCATTCCATCAGCTGCAGATTAGTTATAATGTTCTGAGCATCCTGTCTGATCAGAGGCTTATTTTAAATAGCAAATCTCGGGTGACTAGAGAGTGCAATTATTGGTTGCTGCCTTCAGTGAACAGTTTTAGGGCAGATTAAAAAGATGACTTAGAAAAAGCAATTAAATGGGTGGGAGGCCAACTTTGGACATGGGAAAAAAATAATAAATGGAAATAGAAAGGGGTTTGGAAATTAAAAGGAAGCTAATTTGTCATTTTTGTATAGAAATTTCCCAGTGGCGATTACCTGTCCTGCATTACTAGGGTTTTAAGCTCGTGCCCTGGAGATGAGTGAATTTTACTGTTGTCCTGTCTTGAAGAGGAATCATTAATTGAAAACCAGCAAGACAGGGATTCAAAGCTGCCTCAACACACAGAAAGGCTTTGCTAAAAAGCACATTTCCCTGAGAGAATATATTATGATTAGTTTTTAATTGTCAATGTGACACAGCCTTGAGTCACCTGGAAAGAGAGAGCCACAACTGAAGACTTGCCTTGATCAGACTGGCCTGTGGCCATGTCTGTGAGCTATTGTCCTGATTGCTAATAGATTTAAGAGGGCCCAGCCCACTGTGGGCAGTGTTATTCCCTAGCACATGTGCTAGGGCTAATAAAGCTAGCTGAGAGAGCTGGTAAGCAGCTTTCCTCCTGGGTTCTTCTCCTTGAGCTCTTGCCCTGGACTCCCTCAGTAATGGATGGTTACTTACAAGTGTGAAGTGAAACAAACCCTTTCCTCCAGAAGGTGCCACTGCTCACAGTGTTTATCACAGCAACAGAAGGAAGCAAAGTAGAACCAAAACCTTAGGATGAAAGGAAAGGCCAGTTGCTTTTTAGAATTAGCAGAGGAACTTTGAGAGGGAATTGTGTGGTAAGGGAGACAGGGTAACATCTCTCCCATCCCCCTTGGATACAGCAGAGGAGCCCAGTTCTGCAGTCAAAGGTGGCTGGGTATGGAATCTTGTCACTGGTTGATTGTGTGCGTGTGTCTTGCTGTTCTTAATGAGCTTCAATTTCCCCATGTGAACCATGGGATGAGGTAACTTCTAGCACATGAGAGGATTCAATGAGAAAGTAATAGGACACCCAATATACACTCAACAACATGTTTTCCCTTCACAGGGAGTCTGAGCTCAGACACAGGTGATGGTCCACTGTATGGGAGTTTCTGCTCCAGGCTGACGGATTCTATGGTCCAGGCTGGTGAGCAGTAAGCCTCTGGGACTACTCCAGCTCTCCCAGGTCCCCAAGGCTCTGAGACTAGTGGGTGCAAAAATCCTGCTTGGAGATGGTCAGGAGCAAGAGTAGTGCTCACATGTGTCCTCCCATGGGCCTCTCCATGTAGACACTGGTCTTACTCTCTGCAAACAAGTGTGGCAAGAGGGGATAGGTAGCTCACTTTACTTTTTTGATAGAATTATCACATTATTATTTTCTCTATAAATAGAATGCTGACTCATTTCAGGAAAGAAATCAGCAAGCACAAACAAACCCACAGAAGAAAATATAAATTACTCAGAATTTTCCCACCCACATCAGTATGTGATTCTTTTCAATTTTTCATTTTTAATGAAGAAAACTTTTCCCATAAGAAAGAATTCTACTTCATTATAAACCAACATTTGTTTCCATATCAACATTATGCTTTTATTTCAACAATGCAAGGCCCCCATCCTTGAATACCATTGACTGTTCGGAGTGATGTCATGGCTCATTTCCTGTACCAGTGGATAAATTATTCTTCTAGTTTAGTGTGCATTTTCCAAGTCTTTTTCTGTGCAAATCCATGATGTAATACTAGCAGTTCTCTGTTCTGGCAAAAATCATAATAAATAAATACTTAAATATTTTTTGCTCATGTATTATAATAAAACATGTATTGCTTTATAATGAAGAAATAAGTATATGAAACTTTATATAAAATATTTTGAAGCCTACATTTAAATTAGTCATTATTGGATATATACTAAACACATGTACATACATAGAGATGTATCGTTACACATATATGTATATTTCAAAATATCTAGTCATGTACATGCATATGTTTTAGTATCAATGTATCATGAACATATATATTCACGGTAAATACATTTTACCACAAATTTTATTGATTGTCTAGTATTTGTAGAGAGAATATCTTGTGTCTGTATAGATGTGGCACCTGTCAATAAAAAAACCCATGGCCTATAACCTAGGCAGAAAATAGGAGGTGGAACATCCAGGAGGCAGAAAGGATTCTGGGAGAGTGCCAGGTGGGAAATTTCCCTGGGGAAGGTATGACAAGATGGACACCTGGTAACTGAGCACAGGTGATCAGCCATTTGACAGAATATGGATCAGAATAAATTTGTTACATTAAGTTATGATCTAGTCAGAGTAGAGCCTAGCTATATGGTCATAGTATTTGTAAATATGTTTTGAGTCTGAGTCTTATTTCTGGAATCATGGGGCTGGGAGGAAGAACTAGACCAAATTTCAACAAGTATCCTATTATACCATTATAACATAATCAACCCTATGTTATCAATGATTTTTCTCCAGTATTTTACTATTAGATGATGCCTTTTTAAACATTCTTTCATATATTCCTAGTCGTTTGACATATTGCATTTTGAAAATGAGGTCATTAACATACATGAATGAGGAAATGTATTCTATGCATCAGTGTTAGGAACAGTATTTATGCTACTGCATTACTGATTTCATATATACTGTAGTTAACCAGGATTTTGACAATAAAGTATTGTAGCGGGTTCAGTCATATCTTCCTCATGTTCCCAGATATGTTCAAGTCCTAAATCCTGGTACCTTTGCGTGTGATGCTACCTAAATCCACATCTTTGTAGGTATGTCAAGGTAGAGTCACAGTGGTCAAGAGTGGACCCCTGATGCAGTGGTTGTTATTTTCACAGGAGTTATAGATACAGAGACTTAAGGGAAGGTGACCTTGGGGCAAAGACAAAGATTGTCATTGTACAGTCACAAGCCAAGGGCTATCAGAAGTCACCAGAAACTGAAAGAAGCAAAGGACTGTCCTGCAGATTCTTTACGGGAAGCATAATGGCTATGTTGTTACCTCAGTTTTAGAATCTTGGCCACCATAGTGACAAGAGAATGCATTTCTGATTTTCAAACTTCTCATCTGTGGAACTTTGTTATGACACTTCAAAGTAACAAACAAACCACCTTTGGGGATGTAGTTCTCCACAGAGTGAACTACCAAGAGCAGGTAAAGTTAAGATGTAGCCCACAGAAGTATCTAGTGTATAACATATGTGACTCACAGCACTCCTGATTCAGCAGTGCCTTTTAAAGCAGTCTTCATGCAAAGCCCAGTGGCTGGGTTGGAGCACACTGCTTTCTTGGGTCCCATATGAACAGGCAAGGAGACAGAGACTGTGTCATGAGGTGCTACTTTTAACAGCTACGTCTAACACAGAAGAGGATCAAACTAACACATTCAACAAATGATAGCCATCTGATTGTACAGCGTGGTGAGCCATACCCACCAACTGTCCTTTCTGGGATGTACTCTACTGGAGGATAAGATCATAAGGGAGTTAGATGGTGACAGGGAACCCGGTAGAATCTGGAGAAACTAATGAACAGTGATAGAAGACCTGACACCAGGTACAGAAGAAGGTGATAAAGTTGTGATGGCCTACTGGCGTGATGATTAATTTTAAGTGTCAACTTGCTACAGTCTAGAATCAAACAAGAAGAGAGCATAGTTGTAGAACGTTGAGATCTGGTTGGCCTGTGAGCATGACTGGGGGGATCTTCTTGATTGTAAATTGACATCGGAAGACATAGCCAATTGTGGGGAGAACTATTCTTGAGGCAGGGAAATAAGAATGAAGAAAGTTGGTTGAACAGAAGAGTGATAAGCAGGCCCAGTGAGTTCTCCATTCATTTCTCTCTGCTCGTGACTGTGGATGTGAGTTTTCTTAAGCTCTGTTTGCTGTGACTTTCCTCTGTTTATGCACTATAACCTTGAATTGTAAACCAAACAGACCCTTTCCTCTCCTATGTTGCTATTTTAGGATATTTTATCACAGCAACAGAACAACAAGCAGTAGTTTTCATGGTTAATAACAGCTTGGGGGAGGTGCCTACCAGAGGAGTGGAGGGGCTGATATATAGGGGTCTGGGGAGGGAAGGAGGAGTGAAGTGGGGATCTGCTAGATCCACAGAGTTAAATAGGCAGCATTCAAGGGATTTTCTCCTATGTACACAAGAGAGGGAATTTCTCTTATGCATTTCACCTTCTCATTTCTTATTTTTATCAGGACAACACAAACCAACAAACCCAGTCTGTGGCTCAGATTTTGCTACAATAGGTCTGTGGGTTTTGCAGGACCGTGCTTAATTTTTCGAATCCATTCATTTTTAGTCACCAAAGGACCAGCCAAACTTGAGTACCAAACTAAAGACTCAATCTTGTGTTCTGGAAGGATGATTGATGTCATGTGGCAAATTAAGGCTGTGGAATCACCAGCTAATTTCCTTTATGTCCCACACCTTAATTACCAGAGGAAACAATTTCATTCTGAACAAGAGAGGCTGTAACAAGATGCTGACTTTCATGTGCAATTATTTAGATGAGAGAAACTCTGGGGAAGGAGTCAGACAGCAGGGACTTCAGTGCTTCCACTGCACAGTGAGGCAGTGTATCTGCCTAACGTCTTGGAGGGTAGGGTGTTGATGTTCCAAGGCTAATGGTAGGGCATCTGATACAGACAACCCCATGCAGTGTTGAAAATGAGCCCACACCTTTGTAGGGGATTGTCCTCAGTTGCCATTGAATGGCTTACTCAAACTTGAAGACTCCTAATGCTGAGTTATTTCCATTACAAAGTTACTGAACTAAACACAAGCATAAAACTTTGTATAAACCTTTTAATAGCTCATTTTTAACTGTGGTGGCTTGAATAGGTTTGGTCCCCACAGATTCATATGTTTGAATGCTTGGCCCATGGGGAGTAGCACTGTTAGGAGGTGTGGCTGTGTTGGAGGTAGTTTGTCCATGTTGGTGTGGGCTTTGAGGCCTCCTGTGCTCAAGGGTAGAATGCTAGTCTGTAGATGCAGAACTGACAGATGTTGAACTCTCAGCTCCTCCAATACCATGTCTTGTCTGCAAGCTGCTATGCTTTATGCTATGATAATAATGGACATAACCTCTGAAACTGTAAGCCAGTCTCAATTAAATTTAGCCTTTATAAGAATTGCCTTGGTCATAGTGTCTCTTCACAGCAGTAACTGCCTAACTAAGACAACAACTATCAGACCCTATCACATATCCATATGAAAGCAATTGTGGAAATGTTCTTCATTTATTCTAGCTTATTGCCTACATTTGTATTTAATATGCTGGATAATGTTTAGCTGAAATGAAACTATTATCTTCCACATGAGTTTAGGTCATTTTATGTCTACATGTGTGCTGTATATGTTTGTCTGTGTATATGTACACATGTATGCATACATGTATAGAGGCCAGAGGTCAATGGCAGATGTCTTTCTCAATCACTTTTTACCTAGATTTTGAGAAAGGATCTATCACTGAACCTGGAGCCCATAAACTTGTCGAGACTGACTGGCCAATGATTCTACAGGATCCACTTGTCTCCCCTGCCTCCTCCTCAACCCCAGCATTGGGGTTACAGGTGCCCACCACCATGCCCAACTGCTGTGTTCTTCTGGAGATATGAACTTGTGTGGCTAGCACTTTACCAGCTGGGCAGTCTCTCTGACACTGGTTCTGTTAGATTTTCCATGCTAGTGCTAGGGTGTCCCTTTGTTCCTGTAATGTCCCAGGTATCTATCATTCACACCCACCACACTGTGTCAGTCTTTCTTCTTTCCGTTTTCAGTATTTGTGTCATGTGTACAGTGGCCTCACATTTTTCATTATTAGTATTTTAAGGCACTGGTATGTTACAGAGAGGGACTTTTCAAACTCAAGCTCTGAGCTTCCATTTTCACTGAGAGCTTTCATCTTGAAGAAAGATTTTGCTGTTGGGGTAGTTTTCAATCAAGCTTCCCTGGAGGCGTGTAGTCTTGATCAGGTGCTGGCCACACTT
The DNA here is from genome assembly GCF_004785775.1 of Grammomys surdaster. Lineage (NCBI taxonomy): Eukaryota > Metazoa > Chordata > Mammalia > Rodentia > Muridae > Grammomys > Grammomys surdaster. The sequence continues at coordinate 14,368,809 of NW_021604568.1, read as the reverse complement.
TGCTTAGACCTTCTCCTTCCCTAAGACAGTCTGATGGTGAAAGCAAGAGTGAGGCAGGCAGGGTAGAAGGAAAGGGACAGCTGGACAATGAAGGGCAGACAGGGTACTGTAACCCTGATTCCCTAGCTCTTGCCCTCCTAGATATGAGTCATATACAACACTGACTGTGACCTGGCTGTCGCCATGACTGTTATGTAATAGAGCTGTAAAACCAAAAGGTTTTAGAGTTAAGATCCATACAAGATTCTGAATTCCAGTTCTACTGACCACAGATGCCTGCCCTTGGAGACAGTTTTGGAAACACACAGGAGTGCACTGGGACAAGCTTCCCCACACAATGGCCAAAGCAAGGTAGATGTTTTCATTGTCCTTCAAGTAAGAGTCTGGTTGTAGAGTCCAGGAATAATGGTTTATTTGAGGCCTTGGCAGCACTGGGAGTCAGGTCACTTTCATTTTGGTCCTCTACTAGCCTTGACTTCATGTGCATGACCAGAGACATCGGGTTCTTTGTTTGGATTTCAGCCTCTGGTGGAGTGATAAAATAAAGGTCTTGGTGCTGTAGTTGGAGTCCAGGGAGTACAGCAACATTTGTGGGTAGGCATCCTCCTTCTTTGTCTTCTGCCTGTCCTTACTCCATGTAGGTGACCAGAGATGCTGGCTCCAATGGCTGCATCTCAGTCCTCGGTAGAGGAAGAGGAGAATGACAGCTTTCCTTTAACTTAATAAGTGAAGTCACATTGTCAGTTGCTTCATCATACAAAATTTACTCATGAATGTAGGCTTAGATTTTTTAAAAACTACTTTTAATAAGGATTCTTAAATGCTTTGACCACACTCTTCTATTTGAGAAGGATTAAGAGGTGTGGCCTTGTCAGAGTAGGTGTAACCTTGTTGGAAGAAGTTGTCACTGGGAGAGGGTTTCAAAAGCCCAACCAAGGCTCAATCTTTCTCTGCCTGTGGCTCAGAATGGAGTTCTCAGCTACTTAAGAATTCAAATATAAAGGTCATTCTTATTTAAACCATCATGCCAGGTACCCAGGAAAAGTCAGTCTTTACTTATTAGACTACACTGAACACAAACACCTCTGGCTTCCAAAAGGTGACGTATCTCAAGAACACATCCTCATTGTTCTCAAGTGAGCCTCATGTGAACCACCTATAGCAAAATTATCCTGTTCTCAGGCCTGGGATACCATTAACCTACATGGCTGCTACCTTTGAATCGATGTCATCTCTGGGAGCCGAGGGTTTATATATCACAATTAGTGACCAACTACTCAACGGACTGTCACTGAAAAGCAGTGAGGCCAATGACGGGGAGGGGCGCATGAAGATGCCTGCAGAAACTATATGAGAAGCCAACACGGGGAGGGGCACTTCTGTCTGCATGCTACAAACATAGGATCTGGACCATGTGGCCAGCTACAATGTCTCCACCTTTATGACATATTAAAGTGGTTTTATTTCTTTTTTCAAAAAAAAAAAAAAGATGCTTCGACTGCCCTTCTAGCCCACCATCCAAAGACAGGGGAGAAAAGATGGTAAATAGGCCTCCGCCACTGAGTCAACACAGATCATCATCATCATCATCATCACCATCATCATCATCGTTAGTGGCAGCGGCAGCAGCAGCAGCAGGGTCAGCAGTAGGGACCAGGACCAGCAGGATGCCAGGAGAAGTTCTCTGCTGTGCTTCTCTCAACAAAGCAAAGATGAAGACCAACGAAGCATTGGAGACCTAGCTATGTAAGCACACCATCACTGTCCTCTGTGCCCTATTTATACTCTCAAAACAGCACATGTCTTCCCATGAGTCTTGCCTTAGAAAAAAACCATGTGAATTTCCACTTCACATGAGGTCATGCCTATTACAAAGGAAGTCCAGAGAAGAGGAGGAGAAAGCTTGAGGGCTGTGTGTGTGTGTATGTGTGTGTGTGTGTGTGTGTGTGTGTGTGCGCGCAGATTGATAGGATAGAAGGGCTGTCTCCACTTCCTATATCTTAGTCCTTCTGTATTTTAAATTGGGGAAATTCTAGTATACTTCACAGACAGTAGCTGTAAAGGAATATTCAACTGAGTTTCGATAGAGAGCTGCTGACATAGCATCTGGTGTTTACACGTTCTAAGCATGATATGCTGTTGGGTCTAGTGCAGCATTATCCATGACTATGGCTCCCCATACATAAAATGATGCAGTGTTTCTGACATTCAAATGATAAAGGTAGTCATGGTGATGATTGGTAGTGATGACAAGCTGACCAGGCTATGCCTGGTGCTTCTTGCTGACTACAAGTCTCTGAAGGCACAATGGTAGAAACCATCTTCTTCCTAGGACTTCGCCATTCAAGGGTAGTTACTTGACATCTCAATACTTCAATTTCTTTATTGCTAAATGAGGAGAGCACCAAGAGCCACCTACTAGGGGAAGAGGGCTGTCTTCTGTACGTTTTAGACACATAGTTCTTTTAGCAGTATGTTCTTGAGACACAACAATATGAACCTTCTCCTTAATAGGTTTACCAAAATTATAGATGCATTCTTCCTTGCTTTCTAGAATGAAAGATCTATTCAGAGATGGGATTTATCTCCCTTTGATGGATGTCCAGTGCCTGGGACAATACCTATAGGTACTAAATGGATAGCTGGATTCTGGAAATTTGGTGTCTTTCTAATGGTTATATTGCCCATCAGAGGGACCTGACTTCCTGGTTCCTTACTGTATTATCTGCTATTAAATACATGGTGCTTTGACAACAGGAGATAGTCAAGAAGTCTAATGATAGTGTGCAACAGAAGAACATTGATATCTGAATTCTACACATGATTCTTTCACTAGCTACCCACGAGACTCTGGGCACATAAGGTCTTAGTGGCTTTATCTGTGAAGTACTAATGATAGCTTTATCTTGTTAGACATTTGGAGGATATAAGTTTGTGGATTTGTTTTCAAGTACAGGGTATTTTTTTGTTTCATTTGTTCTTTATTTTTTATTTTTTATACCTTTATATATACCATGTCTATCTGTGGCAGGAGGAGTTCTGGCCAGCATGGTGAGTATAAATATAGAGGGTATACAATCCATGAAATGATGGAACTTTAGCATATCAGCCATGCTTGAAATCAGAAGGCCTTGAGTTGAGCACAGGGCTTGTGAGAGGAAGGCAGCTTTGGGGGTACAGCATTTCTTTCTAGTTGAGATATTTTCTCTGATGTAGGAATGCCATGAAGGATTTTAAGGAGCTTGGCACCCTTGAGGAAGAGACTGTGGTGTGATTGACTGTCCCACCAGAGGGCAAGGGGACTGTGTGCACCAGGCAGATGAGACTTCAAACCCTGGAAGCAAATAAAAGAACCCTGGGAAACATACAAAATGAGGAGTAACCATGGAAATGAAAAGGGAAGTGTAGAGAAGGGATAAAATATGGGGTGTGGGAGGAGACCAGGAACTTTCCACTTCTAATGAGCTCAAATGGGACCTTGAACATTATTTTGGTGAGTTATGTCTCACCTTGAGGACACAAAGCAAGCAGCTTTTGTTGATAGCATATATAATAGAAACATTGTCCATCACTGAAGGCAAAAGGAACAGCAGGCTTTGATGTCTTTAAATCAGTTTAGCTAAGATTATCCCAGGGGCAATGAGCAGCAAGCAACAAGGATGCACAGAACTGCTTCTGCCACAGAAGTCAAAGACAAAAAGTGCTGTCTGGCAAGTCACAACGAGGGACCCAAATGCTGTGAGTCGGGATCACCTCCAGGACAGGTTCTCTGTTCCTGTAACTGTTGCACCACACACAAGGCCCATCGGGAGATCATTCACAGTGATTATCCGATTCCAAAGGCTCTAAGCCAAATCTCCCCATTTCACAACATGGATCAGGACAGTCTTTCACCCAAATGGACCCGTGGCTTTAATCACCCACCTATTATATGGTTCCTTCATCCCCACCCCAGACACTTGAGGTAGAAATTCTGATGGTCTTAGCCACAGTCTAGTTACAGAGGTAGTTTGGTATCTGGGTAGGCTCGGAGTAGGAAGGGGGAGTGTTTCAGAATCAGCTCAGCTTTGTGCCATCTTTAAAACTGTACTGTGTGGGTAGAGATGATGTAATTCATCAGCATGACGAATACTCTGTCAAACGTAAATTGACAATCACGATGAAAAATGAAGATGCCCAAGAAAATGTGATTTAGGAAGAAAAGCAAAGCTCTCTAACACTAGGAGGTGGTGGAGGGCACTGTAGTGTTTGCTAGACAGCAGGATCTGTTAGAGGCAGACAAATGGTTCTCCATTTCTCTGGGACACTGGGCTAGTGTTAGTATCATTAAAGCACTGTTAAAATCGGTTAAAAATTACTATCTGTTTATGATAAGTTCTTCAAATGTAAATTTGTAAGCATTCCTGATGTTCATTTTCCTGTATATTTACAAAGATGTTGGGGATGGGGAAATTTGACTCCCTAATTGGCAGTCATCTGATTCTCCATAGTTGCTCTAGATACCTTGATTAAAAGTGCTATATAAGTTTAGCACCCAGCTAAGCTACCCTGATGATGAGCAGTACTATCTGCTTTGAATACACTATGGATGCGTCAAAACAACTCGGAAGTTCTTGACAGCAAAGATTTCAACCAACTGCCATGGATGCTGAAGGTGCAACCTAGCTGGACCTTTGAATTAACTTTAGATGATTGTTGGTTGGATTAACTCTAGATGCTAACAGGTTGTGACTGGCCCAAACAAATGATTTTGATTGTTTTGTAACAAATAACTCCTCAGGTCTTATGCATTGATAGAGAGGCATTTCCCAGTTCTATCTTCCTTCTGGGTGTCAGTATGCAGCCCCCAAAAGTCTTCTCTCAAGTGGTCTTTTCTTGCTTCCTTTCAGAGCTCAGCATGTCCTGAGATGGTGGTATAGTGAATGAAGCTATAGAGACAGAAGGGTGGCATCTTCCCTCGTGGCAGTGGAGTGGCAATGAAGCTGTAACTAACTTGGTGAGAACCATGTAAGCAGTCCTGGCAGAAAGTACAGGAAGCAATCGGTCTAGGTGTCCCATGTTGTGGCTGAGTTGTGAGAGGGGGGTATATGATACAATTGGCTGCTGGACAGATGGAGATGATTCTAGATTATTCAAGAGTGGATAGAGCAAGAAGAAGAACAGGGAAGAGAGAGAGGAGGGAAGGGAGAGGCAAAGAAAGGCAGAGACAGAGAGATAGAGAAGCAGAGAGAGAGAGAGACAGAGAGAGACAGAGAGAGAGACAGACAGAGAGAGACAGAGAGAGAGAGAGACAGAGAGGCAGAAAGAGAGGCAGAGAAAGACAGGAAGACAGAGAGACCGACAGAGAGAAACAGAGACAGAGAGACAGAGAGATGGACAGAGAGAGAGAGAGAGAGAGAGAGAGAGAGAGAGAGAGAGAGAGGGGCAAGGGTGCAGGGAGGGAAGTAAAGGGAGGGGGGAGGATGAGGAGGAAGAGGATGAGAAGAAGGAGAAGGAAGAGAGGAAGAGGAAGCAGAAGAAGAAAAAGAAGAGGAAAAGGAAGAGATAGAGATAGAGAGAAAGATTTAGAGATTTAGAGATGATCAGAAATAGAAACAGAAAGAGATAGAGTCAGAAAGACAGAGATGTCAGAGACACACACAGAGATAGAGAGACAAAGAGACACACAGAGAGATCCTCAGCATCAGGACTTCAGACTCCAGGTTGAGGGCTATGTCACTGGCTTCTGTCAAGGGCTGAGGAATTTCAACTGTCCCATAAAAGAGCTGTACACTTGAGGAGCTAGGGTCCCTATGCCAAGGTCAGTAAGGAGAGTTTAACTCTAAGGGGAGCCACTTGCTGCTGCTTCTGTCTGCCACCTGCCATGCTTGGTGCTGCCAAACACAGAGGAGAATAAGAGCGGATAAAGGCCAGCATCTGAAGGGCTTCTCCCTGTGTCTAGTTTCTACCTAGGTAGAAAAAAAAAAAACCCAGCTTGCTGGTCAGGGTTATGTGCACACTAGTGATGAAAGACTTGTCTTACTAGGGTTATGTAAAGAACTGACATGCATTTGTCCACTTACTGGTCCATCCATCCATCCATCCATCCATCCATCCATCTATCCATCCATCTATCCTTCCATTGGGCATTCATCTATTAAGGAACTTTATAGGTACCGAGAACTTTGCTAGGACCTAGGAATACAAATATGAATCTTAGAAATAGTTCTGCTAAAATAAATCTCTATCTGGAGAGGAGCAAGCATGTCAGACTTGGCCCAATGGGCTATGTGGAGGGGAGTTTGGAAGAAGATTCCTTTTATGATTTTTGTTTTCTGACCAGAAGCCTGCAACTGCCATTTTAACAGATTTGTAGGAACACATGTACACATGTGTATGCACATTGAATTCTACCTGGAATTGCTAGCAGGCTGTGTGTGACAGCAAACTAGGTTCTAGAATTCTAGAATTTTCTGAACCCCACTTTCAAATAATGAGGCACTTAAACACCCTGAACAGTATAAGTGTGAGTCACCTCAATGGGAAGAGTGATTCATTCTAAGAAAAATACAGAGTGTATGTTTCTTTCCTGTGGAAGGTTTGGAAGGTAAAATAGAAGAGATGAAAAAAATTTGAGGCAGAGGAAGCAGATGAAATATTTAATAGTTTTACAGAGAAGAAGTGCAGTGAGCTATTGTTTGGGAAGTAAGTTAGCTTTTTATTTTTATTAACATATACATTTTCTTTCCAAACCAGCTGCTTCAAGTTGCAGAGTTTAGGGTCTTAGTTGATGGCTGTCCAGCCTGTGCACACTTCCTGCCCAGTATGGCTGCTTGTCCATGTTTTCTTACCAATCCTCTTCCTGCTTGGCAGCTGACCAGCAGCACAGGTGGTCTTCTACCCCAGGGCCCTTGTATGGATTGTTATTCTTGCCTGAGTTTTCTTGGTCTTCCTTTAGCTAGTTCATTCTTAGTGTTTAAGTCTCTGCTTCAATATCTTCTCTTCAGGTGACTTGTCCTATGTATCTGACAAGTTGAGTATGTGCATGTATGTATGTGCATGTTGTGTGTTTGTGTGTGTATGTGAGTGTCTCTGTGTCCGTGTGTGGTGTGTGTGCATGTTGTATGTGGTGGGGTATATGTGTGTGTATGTGTATGTCAGTGCGTGCATGTGGTGGGTGACTGCGATAGGCATTTGTGTGTGTGTATATGTGTGCATGGTATGTGTGTGCATGTGTTTGAGTGTGTATGTATGTGTATGTGTGAGTGTGTATGTGTCTGCATGTGGTATATTTGTGTGTGTGCATATGTGCTATGTATGCATATGGTGTGTGTGTTATATGAGCATGTATATGTGTACACGTGTGTACACGTATGTGGTATATGTGCGTATATGGATGTGATATATGTGTGTGTATGTATGCACACGTGTGGCATGCATGTGTGTTAGTATGTGTGTGTGGTATGTTTTATTTTCCTTTATTGAAAATAGATCTTTTTCTCATATAATACATCCTGATTAGGCTTCCCCTCCCTCTATTCCTCCCACTCCCTCTCCACTTCCCTTTCCATCTGGATCCACCCCCTTTTATCTCCCATTAAAAAAATAAACAGGTTCCTAATGGCTAATAATAAAATAAAATTAGACAAAACAAAAACTAACACATTGAAATAGGACAAAAGAAACAAATAGATGGGAAGGAGCCCACAGAAAGGTACAGGAAAAGATACAGACAGCCATCCCAAGCTCGGGAGTCCCAGAAAACACTAAGGGGGCAGCTCTACTGCCTCCCTCTCTCCTGGAATCTGGTCTCAGCTATGAGCTGCATAGTTTATTTACTGTGTCCAGTGAGGCTTCTTGTCTGCCATCACCTGAGCCCTGGTCTCAAACTCTGGCTGTATTATGTGTTCAGAGGCCATGTGGATTCAAGTGGAATCCTAAGGGCAGGTGTGTGTGTGTGTGTGTGTGTGTGTGTGTGTGTGTGTGTGTGTTTGTGTGTGTGTGTTACTAGAAATACTTGATAAAAACGATCATTTAATTTGTTCTCTATTTGAAGGCTTACCAATAAGTCAATAAAAGTCCCCGTAGTCACAAGAGGAGTAGAGCTTTATGCCTAGGGGAAGGAAAGGTTCTATTTTCACTTCTGCGAGCCTGAGGACATTTAACCAGAGTGAAGCCTAGATGCCTTGCCCCCAGCCCTGGCTTTAGACATGACAAAACACACAGAAAGCTAGGCTGTCCCAAGACAGCACAGGTAGGATGTGGCAGAGGTAGATTATAGGTAATTATCTTAAGCACTCGGAAGAAGAGGACCAGGGGACCCTCTCAAGTCCAGACTCATTAGACTAGCCCATGGAAGAACATCAAGTCAAGGGCTGGCTAGTGCAAATTAATTCAGGATATAGTGTCAAAGGCCACTGTGAGCTGGAGACGCAGACATGATGGAGAAGTGCCCTGGGCTTCTGTCGACTCCATTTCCTGCCTTTATTCCAGAAGCCAGTCCCATCAAGCACATGACTAGATGGTACCTTTGGTCAGGGTGATGTGCCTTTGACAGCCATGTGGCCCCTGTACAGGGATGGGTGCTGGGCCCGTTGACTGAAACTTTGAGAAAGCCTTTGTCTCCAGAGCCCTCTGCAGTTCTCAGGTTCAGAGGAGTTGGTAGGATGGCGGTGGGGTGGTGGGGTGGTGGGGTGGTGGGGTGAGGGGGGATGGTGGAGTGGTGGGGTGGTGGAAGGCTTCTGCACTTTTCCTTCTGCTTGTGTGAAAATAATCCCTTTAGAGATCTCCTTTCACACCATCCTCTAAGAGTAGGACACATTTTCTCAGGAAGGTAAGGGTGAGGGTGAGGGTAAGGATGAGGGGGAGGAGAAGGGGGAGGGGGAATAGAAGAGGGGAAAGGGGAGGGGAAGAGAGAAAAGGGGAGGGGAAAGGGGGTTGAAAGACTGTAGGCATGGGGGACATGGGGGTGCTAGACTTTAGAGGAAGGGGATGCACTGATGCTTCATTTTAGAAAGGCAGTTGTGTTTAAGCGCAGCATCCAACTCAGTGTCAAAGTCAACTCTCTCCAAAGGCCTAGGGGGAGGCCCAGGGCCCTACAGCCTCTTTTGGATGAAGTTGATCACTAGGTGGTACTATGTACAGAGAGGATGAAGCTGGAGCAACATCAGCTGGAAGGCCTCTGTCTCTGTCTGTGTGTCTGTCTGTGTCTGTCTGTCTGTCTGTCGCTTTCTCTGTCTGTGTGTGTGTGTGGGGGTGAGAGGATGAAAAGAAGAGATGATGATGTGACTCAGGATATAAGATATTTATAGTTTTACATTTTAGGATTGCCTCAGCTTAGTTTTGAGTTGATATGGGAAAAGACAGAGTCCAGGTTCTGGGCTTCGATGAGTTCTATTAACTGACAGCGGGTAATGGGGCAAGCGGTTGGAAGTGCTTTGAGTTTGACGCTGTGGTACAGCAGCATGGAAAGGTTCAGAGACCCTTGGCACAAGGCTGTAAATGAAGAAAAGGTGCTGACTGCATTTGCTTTGTTGCACTCGGCAGTCGGCCACTGTGAAGGTTTTGTCAACATTACTGTGGGTAGGTGCATAGGCTGGATTTCTTAGAGTCTTTTTTTTTTTTTTTTTTTTTTTTGGTCAGATTTGTTGCATTTCCTGTCAGTGAGCATTTGTTTCTAAGCGAGAGTCTCCAGTGAGATGAATAGTGTAGACGGATAGCAATTAGCCATCCAGGGCTCTGCTCCTCTGCTGGAGCACCACCCTGGCCTGAAGCAGTGCCCTGTGTCTGCCTTCTTTATCTGGACTTCAGGACTTCAGCTCTGACTGTGAGCTCTGGGTGTGTTCAGCTCAGTGAGCAAGGGCTCTGGTTTCACTGGGTACTGGGTATTCACACTGTCAAAGTGAGAAGCGCTAAGAAGCTCTAAGAATGACAGATGTCCCAGTCTGTCTTCATGAGCTGGGTTCTATGCTCCTGCAGGGGGCTCCAGGCTGCTCTTCATTTCCTCCATTGTCTTACCTGCTGCCTTGGGGCTTCCAGCCTAGCATCAGAAAGGACGACCTTAGAGGGTCCGTGGGTACACAACAGAGTGGTTCTGCTTGAACCATGGAGTATGGCTGAACCCTAACATGCTCTGAAAAAGACAGACAATGATTTGAGGAAAGGCAAATGGGCACTTTGTTCTTCCTGGACTGCAAAGTTGAGGGCATGTGGAGCCCGTGGCTACTGGTCACCCCATTCCTCCCTTGGAAGACATAAGCTCTCTACCTCAGTGTAGAAGCTCAAGGGTAAAATTTGAAATTATTTGTATTCTGTCTTGATTTCTGACATTGTACTCTAATCCTTGCATAAGACATGGGTCCCCTAGGAGTCATGGTAAAAAGATGGCAGTAGCAGGTGGCTCTTGGATAAGTTTGAATAGAGAAGGGAACAGAACCCTGGAGATAAGTGAATTCAGATTAAATATGACAACCAAAATATTTAGTCATGCAGTCTTTACCAAAAATACGTTTTTTACCTACGTGAAAAGCACAACATATTAAATTTAGCATCTAATAGAATCCTTATTGAGGAAACAGTATTCAAATCAGGTTCGTCATAAAAGGGCGAGCCTGTGTCTGCGTCTCATTCCCCAGTGTGTTGCTTGAGAATAAAGAGTATTTTTGACTCTGTGTTTGGATCTTCTGCTCTGCTCTTGCTTCTACTAGACGCATACAGTGCTGTAGGCGAAAACCAGCAATTTAAACTGCTGACAATATTTACGCATTTCCTCTGTGCCTCCGGGTGCCTGACCTCACCATTAAAGTGATTCAGTGACTTGGAAGATGAGGGAGAATCTGAATGCAGCTCCATTTTACAATGAATTCAAAGAAGACGGAACTTTCCTGCAGCTCCAGCACTTTGGGGGACTCTGGCTGACTGGTGGGAAGGGGGAAGGAGCCTTGGGTGTGGCTGTGAGTCCTGGATCCTGGACTTCTAGGAGGCCATTCTGAAACAAAGAATTTGCTTTGAGGCAGAGAGAAGTGCTCCTTTCCTTTCGTCTCTGACCAAGCTTCTTTGTGCCAGTCACGGACCTAACATTTTGGATTAACCAGGATATCAGGTCCCTCTTGAAGGTCAATCTTGGCCTGAACTCATAAGTAAGAGGACCATACTTTTCTGAGTTTAGTTTTGCCTGATGAGTTTGTCATTTCTTCAAAGGGCTGGGCTGGGGCAGTTATGTTTCCTGGAGAGAGTGAATGTGATGTGGTGAGTTTCAGATCCCTGACCTCTGCTGTATCTTCTGCCAAGAGCCTGCCTCTTACATCTTACCTAGCCTCTTCATGTGTTTTCCCCTTGTGGCAGCAACTTGGTGCTTTGCTCATTGAGGAGCTGATTGTTCTGCCAGAATTCCTTTCTAGTGCTCCAGCCTCCAGCCTACGATGACCTGTTTTGTCATTTCTCTCACCCATCACCAGAAACCAGCCCTACCCCAAGGTTTCAAATGCTCCCATCCCACTTACAGTGCTGAGGACTTACGTCAATTAGATGCTTATATGAACAGACATTTAATATTCATCATCCTATTATTCTCCAAATAATCATATGGAAAAATCATATGGGGATCATTATGATCCCCATTGTGTGTGTCAGAAAATGGAGCATGGGAGGTGATGTCCAGATCTGGGGACTCTGTGAATTCTGGAGCCAGAATTAAGGTTCCATTTGACACCGCATCTATACTCAGCCTCTATGTTTCCCCTTGATTTCTTCAAATCTGCATTTCCCTACCGCCTGTCAACAGTGTATCTGCTACAGACACAGAACAAAGCTCTGGATCTCATTTTGGCTCTAACATGACTTCCCTTAAGCGTTTTGTTTCAAGACTGAGCACAGTTCTGCACATGAGCGTCTCAGTTACGGTGCCCTTGAGAGGTTCATTGGTAGGTTGCTTTCATCTTGACCATAACTAATCCCAGGAGAGGTGAAACAGGCCAGACATGGCCAGAAGGAGTCTCTGAGACATAGCATTTGACAAAACTGGCAGAGTAACTTTTAAAAAAACAATCAGTTCTCATAAGTGGGTCTGGGACCTAAGTGAAATCGAATTTAAAATATAATAAGGAGAGGACTGTAAAAAAATCATGGAAATTGCTGTTTTTCTGTAGTCATGTCTCTGGAAACCCATTAAGTGGATTGAGGTATGACTTTAGGCAGTGGCAGAACACTCAAAGTTTGCTTTCCTTTCATCTGCTCTTCACCTAGCTGTCTCCCTCAAACATACCTTGAGCTCAGACTATTCTATGCTGTATTGAGGAAAATGGAATCCCTGCCCACCTGAGGTGTATGTACAGGTAGGAGAGATAATGAACAAAGCACTCAATATATATACAGTAGGCTGAGTAGTAGGTTATGAAGCGACGAGAAAGTGGCTATACATTGTAGTACATGCCTTTTAAGCTAGAGAGAGAAGGCTTCTCTGATGACATCACATGTAAGCAGACACCTAAGAGGATCTGGGGAGTCAGTGTGTGAGAACTTTTCCTACAAGAAGCAAACCATATTGAGGCTGGAACACATGTATCTTTTTCAAGGAAGTCCAGAGATCAAGGCAACCAGAGTAGGTGAGCGGTGGGGATGGCAAATGAAACAAGACTGTATGTAGAGCTGGCCAAGGGGAAAGACAAACAGTGGGTTAGGTTGTTAGTCATTCATCCTCAGAGTCACAGGTGGTACCAGGAGGATTGAAGGAAACGATGTGACACACCACTTGGCTTGCTGATCCCTACAGTGGGGACAGTGGACAAAGTGGACAGAGTGTTAGAAGAGAAACAAGAATATGAAGGTCCTGTGCTTAGTTGACTTGGGAGTCCATGGACTACTACTGAAACTCCAATGCTAGTGTTGCTGGTCTGCATGGGGAGGAGGCAGGGCTCAATAAGTAGCAGCTGCCTGAAATTCTTCCTTTCTTCACATGCTTCTTCCTACCCAAGGGTTCCTCACAGTTCCCTTGGACCTGGAATGGCCTTGTGCTCAAGTTACTTCAACCAATAGCAGTAGACAGTGCCAACACTATGGCATCTCTAAACCCATCTTTTAAAAAGCCTGGAAGCTTTCAAATACCCTCTGGAGAGTCTAGCTACCATGTAAAGACTTTAGGCGCATGCTATGAAAGGGAAGGTATGCTAGTGGGGAGTAGAGAAAAGGGAGAAGTCAGAAGAATAAGGGAAAGAAGGGAAGAGACAAGAAGACAGACTGGCAGATGGGTCAAGTATGTGGAGGAATGTGGAGAAATTCTGCACAGATGAGAGAAGCATTCTTAGATTTCCATCCCAGTCCAGCTGCCGGAGGAATCAAGATATGTGAGTGACATCAGCTCATGCCAGTCAGAACAGAAGAACTACCAGCTGAACCCTGCCTACCCCTTAGACTGTGAAACAGGTTTAAGCTGCTTAGGTAGGAGATGGTTTATCTGTTTACAACAGAGATTTGGAATGGTCAATGTCTTTACGCCTAGCTTATGAATTGGGACAGATAAATTGTAGCCACTGGACCAATCTGCCTGTCACTTTGTTTTTGTAAAACTAAAGTTTTATTGGAACACAGCCAGCCTATGTTTTGAAACAACACCTACTTGCTTTCACATTACGTGGCAGTGTTGAGTAATTGCAACCAAAAACTATATGTGGCTAGCTAAGACTGACGTACTTAGGATTTTCTCTGAAAATATCCCTTCTTATATAGCATGTCTCATGTGGCTGGCTTAGATTACTAGGTTAATAAGTGCTCAGGCCAGGACTCAAACCCAAGTCTGTCTTGTTTTTATGTGCTTTGTATTCTGCCATATTGATTCTAGTTCTGAATGGTAAAGACCCGAGAACTTTTAGTTGGTCTATGCTAGTGCTATGGTTTAAATGCTTGTCTTTTCCAAGATTTATGTTGAAATTTGGTTGTTGTGATGATGTTAGAAGATGGACCTCTCGAGAAAGAAGAGGGCCATGAGGGATTAGCACCATTATGATATAAACCCCTGCTTTGCCTTTTTGCTGTTCGCATCCCATCACAGTATGACCATTCAAAGATACTGATCAGATACTGACACATAGATCAGATAATTTTCAGCCTACAGAACCATGAGCCAGTAAGATTCTGTTCACTATAAGCTCCCCAGCCTCTGGTATTCTGTTATAGTAGAACAGGTCAAGACATACAGGTCAGTAGAGTTGAGTGAGGATATTGTTATGTTACCTTTGTGGAAAGGAAGTGAAGGGAGTCAGTCAGCTCTTCATCTTCCCTTCATCCCTTTTTTCACAACTAGAATACTCAGTGTCTTACAAGTAGAATGAGTCAAGCAGAAGATAGACTTCAGGACTTCAAGATAATGCAGAAAGTCTAGAACAAATAAACAAGGAATATGAAAAGTTTTAAGAAGTACAGAAAGAAACATACAGAAAATATGAGATACTGGGAAAAACAAAACAAAATTTAAAATTCTAGGCATAGATGAGATAAAAGAATCCCAGGTCAATGTCATAGAGCAGTTCTTCAACAAGATCATAGAAGCAAGCTTCCCCCAAACTAAGGAAAAGCATACTCATTCAGATACATGAAGCACATAGAACAGTAAATAGACAAGAAAATACTCAGAACATATCAAAATTAAACTAGTAATTATATAGAACAAAGAAAGTGTATTGAAACATGCATGAAACTTTAACCACATCACATAAAGGAAAACTCATCAGGATAACAGCTGATTTCTCAATGGAAAGTTTGAAAGCCAGAAGAGCATGAAACAATACATTCCAAGCCCCAAGAAAGCCACAACAGCCAACCTAGAATAATATACCCAGCAAAACTTTCCATCGTAGTTGAAGGAGAAGAGAAAAATATTTTCCTACAATGTAAATGGCAAAAAAATTATACCTAACAAACCAAATCTTAGAAAAATATAGGAAAAAATGTTTTGAGCTGAAGAGAGGATGGAATGTACAGATAGACTAATACAAAGACATAATTGTACACACAACACCACCAAAACCCAACAACCCAATAACACAATTAGCATACACACTTCAATAGTAACTTTAAATATTAATGTCCTCAATTCTCTACTCAAAAATCACAATTTGAGTGAATATACCAAGAACAAAATCCACTTATCTGTTGTCTATAAGGTAACTTTAAAAGCTACACATTTTATCTTTAAAAATAGGTATCATCTTAGAGAAAAACAGTGGATAAAAGTACTACAATCAAAGGGGACCACAAAGCAAGCAGACATTAATATTCTAATATGTGATGAAAGAGACCTCAAATACCAATCAGAAGAGATGAAGAGTGACTCTTCCTTCTAGTCAAAGGAACAGTTAAACATAAGATGATCCTAACCTAAACATATATGCATCAAAAACTGGTGCACCAGGTTTCTCAAAAAAATATACTACTGGATATAAAAACACAGACTAACGTCAACCCATTAATAGTAGTTGATTTCAACATTCTACTTTCTCCAATTGACAGCTCATCTGGACAAAACATAGAGAATCATCAGAATCAGTAGCACCATACATTAAATGGACCTAACAGATACCTACACAATATTCTACACAAACACTGAAAAATATATTTTTCTCATTAGTACATGGACTCTTCTCTAAAAAAACCACCACATTCTGGGACACAAATCTTTAAAAACTAAAAAAGATTGAAACAACTCTGTTTATCTTATCTTACCATAGTGCAATTAAACTTCAAATTGATAGCAAATAAGTCTAGAGTAAACATGCAAACTTATGGCAAGTAAACAAATTACTGAATGATCAGTATGGATCAAAGAAGAAATTAAATCAGAAAGTGGTTGGATATTCCCATGACATACACGTCACTAGTGTGCCACTGGGCATGTCTTACCTATCCTTTTATTATTGTACTTCGAGAGGTTCACAGATAGATAAACTGATGATTGCTTTTCTCTTGGTAACATACATAGCACCTTCTAATACTATGACAGTTATCCAGGTAGGATGAAGCTCCCAGCTGAATACCAGCTCAATTCCTCCATGTCTTATTACTTAAACCTGTGCTCTCCTCAGCAATAGGGTCTTACTGTTGAATTCTGGAAGATAACCAAGAATAGGTCATAACCTATGAGGTTTTCAGGAGGGTCTATGGGACCTCCCTGGCTGCAACTTCAAAAGAGATAGCCCATTTTAGCACTGGACTTTTTATTTGCTAGCCTGTGTTGTCTAGGATGGGTATTGTCTTATTATAGAGTAACTCCATTGAAATTGTCTTCATCCCTTGGGAAAGAATCATCAGTTGAGAAGTCAAGACTTCAAAGATGAGTCAAATTATCTTAGGTGCTTGGTCCTTAAATTGTAACACCATGTTTAAACTTTCAATTTGTCCATCAGTTTATGGACCTCACATATCCAGAGCAAAGCACACCCTAGAAGACTGATACAAACCCCTTCATCTAGCACCTCTATGGGTCAACATTCTTAACACGTGCTTCCTGACATGGGACCTGAGACTCAAAGTCTCATGGAGAACAAATGGGAGCAATAGGATTTGAACGTAGGCTGCTTGCAGCATCACACATCTGTAGAGCCTGGGGTAGTTCCCATCCTGCCTTTCTTGGTTTTCCTGAGTCAGCTTGTGCTGAGTGCATTGTAGTTATTCTCAAAACAGGACTTCTCTCAAACTAGCTTAACAAGCAGGTAACCTGATTCATATATAAACTTTCTACCCACCCCAACTCCAACCCCACTGAGTCAGAAATTCTGGGGACTCAGCCCTCCAGCAGTCTGAGATTTTCAACCATTCCCAGGAAGTCCTGATACATGCTGAGATTTGAGGAGACTGTGGAAGCTTTCTCCTGGAAAAGACTTATTATCTGGAATGCTTTAGGTCTACTACCGGGGAGAGGAGTTATTTTTGCTGGCTTTGAAAGCCACCATGGCTCATCTATTTTAACTATGGTGTATTCTTTAGAAACATTTCCATTTTTACCCCCTGTGTCTCCTCACAGCCCCAAGTTGCATTTGCTTTCTTCCAAAGACCAGGCATTACCTGACAGATCCTATGCTAAGGAAGAAACCTGACATGGAAGAACACATACAGAATAGTTCTTTGTAATGGTTAAGGTGAGACAAAACTGTCAAAATGACAACATAGAGGTATCTCTTAGAGGAAGGGTATGACATGGGAAATGACAGCAATTCCTTCTGGAATTGGGCCACATTGGTAGGAATTACCAATGTGCTTAGGGATATGAAATAGTATCACAATGATTAAAGATTAGCACATGCTAATGTCTTCTTACCTTGATGGAAGTTAGCCAATCTTCTGATATAAATATAAAATATAAACTTAATAATGAATGAAAAATGGGGTTGTAAAGAAGACCATGCCCAGTGCTGCATGTTTTGGTACTCAGGGAAGTATCTGTGGCAGGAAAGCTGGTGTATACCTGGTTTCGGAAGCATGAGGTAGTATTTTTTGGCTTGCATGCAAACATGTACAAATACATTCCCAACATCAGACATAAGCACTTTCAAGGGAATCATTTCTAAGGCAATTGCATCCTGCTGCTAACAGCCAATTAACAAGAAAGAGATAATAATTCCTCACTTGTATGTGGGTAGGTAGAGCAATGTAAAGACAACTAATTAACACCCATCCTTTTTAATGTACTAATTAATCTAGCTAGGCAAGAATGGTTTATTTAGAATACATTGAAGGCTGTGTGTCCCCCAAATTTCATTTTTTTCTATCATACTAATAAATAATTGAAGCCCACAGCTTTCATTTATCCTATTCATTCTTCTTCTTTGATGCTACTCAGCTTTGAAGTGCCATCACTAATAGAGGCGGAAAAGCTATTTATCTATTTCTTTAATAGACTCATGAATATTTCTTCATTATTTCCAGCCAGCATTTGCAATTTCTTGACATTTCAAGTTTTCTCTCTCCTGAGTTGTTTTCTTTCTTTTTCCCTTCCTCTCTTTCTTTGTTCCGCCTCCCCCCAACTCTGTGTGTGTGTGTGTGTGTGTGTGTGTGTGTGTATGTGCGTTTATGTGGGTGAGCACAGACATACTGGTGGCATGGTGCACATGTAGAACCCGGAGGACAGTTGTGGGTATATACCCTCACCTTCTACCTTAAAACAGGGTTTTAAGTTCACCACTGCACCAGATTAGCTGGCTTGGGAGCCTCTGTGAAATCTTTTGTCTCTCCTTTCTATACCATAGTAGAAGTGGAACTACATATGGAATCATGTCTGGTTTTACGTGGGTTCTGGGGTCTTGCATAGCAAGCGCTTCACCCACTGAGCCATCTCCCAGCACAATGTCATTTTCCTTAGTCTTCCTTTAGTCGGTACAAATGTTTTGATCACCATAATATGCCACTGATAGTTTTC
The DNA here is from genome assembly GCF_004785775.1 of Grammomys surdaster. NCBI lineage: Eukaryota > Metazoa > Chordata > Mammalia > Rodentia > Muridae > Grammomys > Grammomys surdaster. Next base: position 14,350,427 of record NW_021604568.1, on the reverse strand, counting down.
TCAGGACTAGTAGTAACGAGTGCTTTTAGGATTATGCTTTAAAATCACCCTGGAAGCTTACATGAGATGCAGATTCTACATATTTCTTCTCTTTGTCTTCCTGTGATGGCAATAAAGAAATACTAGGGCTAAAATCCACAAATTATCTGTGTCACCCTCATGCCCGTTCCTTTGCGGTTGAGAGGCAGATAATCTCCTCTGGAGAACTGCTGCTAGGACAGACAGACACTGAAATCCTTAGCTGCTGTGCCTCCTTAGGAAGTAAAGTCTAAGAAATAATAAGATAATGTCCCATGGAGTGTGAACCACCCCCTGGAGTCTCTGATCCTCTGGAACAAACTGTGAACAGTTGAGAATTAAAGAGGAAAAGATGCTGGTTAGCTACAATGTCCTCCTAGTTACTAATAAAGGGCAATATATAAGAAAAGGCCAGGTTGAGAGCTAGATAATCTACTGACCATTCCCCCAGCAAAGGGCAGCCTGTCCTCAGTGCTGCAGCAAAGCAGAATTCCTCATACCACAGGAAGGAATAACTAAGAACTCTGGTGAAGGAGGCTTGTGTCTAGGATGTAGACAAGAAGGGGTGAAGTCACTTATGCTTTCCAGATTTGCTAACCTGGTGGAAGACTTTGTTCTCTGGAGAGCATAGAGAACCTGGGGCTTTCAGCCTGGCAGTAGCCAGCAGGTATAGAGGAAACTGGTCCTCCATTTTCACCTCCACCACCTACTATCAGTTCCTCCTCCAAATGTTTGATAGCACAAAATTTCTTAGAAGCTGTGGCATCAGACTTTTTAGTGGGAGTGCTGAACAATGTGATTTTATTCATCTGCAAAGAAAAATCAAATCTCCAAGCAAATGAATAGAACTAAAAACAATTATGTTAAGTGAGGTGACCTGGTTCCAGAAAGACAAATGCCACAAGTTCTCGCTCATATGTGGATCCAAGCTCTGAATCTCTACTTTTGCGTGATTAACTTGGAGTTCTTGTAGAAACCAGGGAACCAAAAAGAGCCACGGGGGTGTACATTAAGGAAAGGGACTAGTAGAACTTCAGTAAAGTGGAAGTAGAGAGGGGGGACTGGTTTAAGCAGGGATGGATGTTGGGAATTCTGGTGGCAAGAGAAGCAGGTAAGGAACAGCTAAGCAAAAGAGGCTATAGGGAAAGGCTGCATGCATCCTCCTGTCCTGTAAAACCAATTAAAAATATAGTTTAAAAAGAGGAGATACCAAGCACAGATTGATGCTGCTGCTTCTAGAATCCATGGGTTACTGAAAACAAATTGTAGTGCCATGTATAGGATTCCTCTGTATGGGTTAGTTAGTTAGTCAGTGTATCATTCCCAGAGAGTGGTATCTATGGAGAGCTCAGAATTACAAATGCTGACTTCACTAATGTTGCCTAGATGCATCAGTGGTGCCTGGTGATAGAATTATGTGAAGGGGGAGAGGGTAGAGGAAGCCGTTCTGATAGTCTTCATTATATAGGTGTATTTATTAAGGTTGGGTCAGAAGAAGGCTGCCCTTCATCATGCCCTTCTGGATCCTCTTCATCATCTGCCTTATTCCTCTGAGGCAAAATGTCTCACTGAACCTGAAACTCATCACTGGCAGCCAGCAAGCCCCAGCAGTCACTGTGCTTCTGCATAACCCCTGTTCTCTCTTATCTGCCCAGTGCTGGTTACAGGTGCACACAGCTGTTCACTAGCAGCGGAGGGTCTGAAAACAGATGCTTACACGATGCTCTAACCCATTCAGCCATCTCCTCTGATCAAGTTCCACTTCTTTTTGAAAGTCTGAATGCTATTTAAGTATGTTTGTATGTAGAGTAGTTTTTCTTTACCTATTCATTCCCACACCGATGGGTACTTAGCGTGATTTTATTAGCAGCATAGCAATAGTCACTAATACTATATATTTCAAAATAAGTCAGAAAACAAAGTTCAAACTCCTCACCAGTGAGTGTGGTGGCTTGACTGTGATGCCTCCCTCAGCAAATCTTAGCCTTTTCAGTACTTAATCTCTAGTTGCTGGAACCATTCGGAAAGGATTAGGAAGTGTGGCCTTTTGGAGGGCGTGCCACTTGGGGTAGGGTTTGAGCTTTCAAAAGACCGCTTTTCCTTGTGTGCTTCTCTTTTTGCCTCCCACTTGCAAATCATGATATGATCTCTCAGCTGTTCCAACCACCATGCTTTTGGACCCTTGCTATAGACCGTAACCCTATGAAACCATAAGATCAATTAAATACATTTCTGCCCCCTTTTTCAAGACAGGGCTTCTCTGTGTAGCCCTGGCTGTCCTGAAAATTGCTCTGTAGACCAAGCTGGCCTAGAACTCAAAGATCTTCCTTCCTCTGCCTCACAAGTGCTAGGATTAAAGGTGCGTGCCACCACTCCCAGCTTAAGCTTTTATAAGTTGCCTTGGTCATGGTGCACTACATCACAGCAACAGAAAAGCAACGAATGGAGTCAGATAATTAGTATTCTATAGCTGTTTCAACACTTCACCTGATCATTTGTGAATACAATATTGTGATTATTAGTTAATAAGATCTCTCTCTCTCTCTCTCTCTCTCTCTCTCTCTCTCTCTCTCTCTCTCTC